>NC_056739.1:1677144068-1677299068 GCF_019279795.1 Protopterus annectens
TATAGGGATCATTTATACATGCGTTGTATGAATAGCATGTGTATGTTTCTTTAAAAAAAAAGTTTGGCGCCCAGTTTTAAATTTAAGTACCAGCGTTTAGGAATTATAATGTTCTGAAGAAGCCCATATTGTGATGGATGAAAGTGCTTAACGTTTCTTGTTTTTTAAGTAATAAAAACTTTTTTAAGCACGGAGCATTTTGGTTCACTTATTGGTGACATCTGGGCATTTGGATACTATTCGTAGTGGTTTTCTTCCTTTGCAGAATATAAAATATCCATGGCAATCTATGCATCTAGAAAACAACAATTTCTTCCAATGTTGATAAACAATGATCAGACTGGGTTTATAATGAACAGGAGCACCTATGATGATATCAAGAGAATACTATCCATAATTGATTATACTAATAATAAAAAAAAACTATCTTCGGATAGTCTGGATATCAGTACTGCATTTGATTTGGCTAATTGAGAGTACTTACTGTTAGTACTGGAGGAATACAATTTCTCAAACAGTTTCTTACAACTAATCAAACTTCTCTATGAAAACTCCTTTACATACATTAAGATAGGCTTATATACTTCCCAATCATTCATGATTACTAAAAGTACTAAACAGGGCTGTCCCTGGTCCCCATTGCTTTTTCTTCCAGTTGTGGAGCCTTTTGCAAATAATATAAGATCAAATAAAAACATCAAATGCATATTAATAAATAATGACTTAATCCCCAAAATACAATTATTTGCACAAGACATTCTATTAAGTTTGACTGATTTCAATTATTTTCTTAATGGAAACAATAAAAATATTCCAGCAGAAATCAAGACTCCGTTTTAATGAGAATAAGACTAAAATGCTACTTGTTACTTATAATATCATTAAAATAGATAAGAAAATACACGTGAAAGCTGATAAAAATCACTTACTTGGGGATAATCTTGTTTGATAATATTGAAGGTATACCAACCCTTAATTATAATAATAACTTATCTTCCATAAAACAAACTCTTAATAAATGGAATATTTTCCACTATGGAAGAGAGACTTTCCTTTATTAAAATAATTATCCTTCGTAAAATTCTATATACATAATACCATTTTTATTCCTCCTGCCCCCCCCAAAAAAAAAATATATATATATACATAAATATCTGCATAAATATATATATATATATATATATATATATATATATATATATATATATAGAGAGAGAGAGAGAGATACAGAGAGAAGAGAGAGAGACACATATATATATATATATATATATATATATATATATATATATATATATATATATACATACACACACACACACACACACACACACACACACACACACACACACACACATTTTTTTATTTTTTTTTTAAAGAGTATAATTCTTTAACCCAGCCACTGGGGATGCACACATCAGTTCATTTCTTTGTGCCGGTCCCAAGCCCGGATAAATGGGGAGGGTTGTGTCAGGAAGGGCATCCGGTGTAAAAATTCTGCCACATAACTTATGGTGTGAAAATTTCATATTTCCATACCGGATCGGTCGAGGCCCAGGTTAACAACGACCACCACCAGTACTGTTAGCTAACAGGGTGCTGGTGGAAATTGGGCTACTGTTGGCCAAAGGAGAAGAGAACGGTGAAGGCATGCCCGAAGGCAGGAAGAGAGGAGGGAGGTTAGGAGTGTAGCACTGAGGGTAGGAACTTTGAATGTTGGCAGTATGACTGGTATAGGAAGAGAGCTAGCTGATATGATGGAGAGAAGGAAGGCTGATATATTGTGTGTGCAAGAGACCAGATGGAAGTGAAGTAAGGCCAGGTGTTTAGAAAATGGGTTCAAATTGTTCTATCATGGTGTGGATGGCAGGTGAAATGGGGTAGGGGTTATACTAAAGGAACAATATGCCAAGAGTGGTTTAGACGTGAAGAGAGTGTCTGACAGAGTGATGTTTATGAAGCTCAAAATTGATGGTGTAATGATGAATGTTGTTAGTGCATATGCTCCACAAGTTGGGTGTGCGATGGATGAGAAAGAGAAATTTTGGAGTGAGTTGGATGAAGTTGTGGTGAGTGTACCCAAGGGTGAGAGACTAGTGATTGGAGCGGACTTTAATGGGCATGTTGGTGAAGTGAACAGAGGGGATGAGGAAGTGATGGGTAGGTATGGTGTTAAGGAGAGGAAAGCAGAAGGTCAGATGATTGTGGATTTTGCAAAAAGGATGGACATGGCTGTGGTGAATACGTATTTTAAGAAGAGGGAGGAGCATAGGGTGACGTACAAGAGTGGAGGAAGATGCACACAGGTGGATTATATCCTATGTAGGAGGGCCAGTCTGAAGGAGATTGGAGACTGTAAATTGGTGGCAGGGGAAAGTGTAGTTAAGCAGCATAGAATGGTGGTCTGTAGGATGATGTTGGTGATCAAGAAGAGGAGGAGGAGTGTGAAAGCAGTGCCAAGGATTAAATGGTGGAAGTTAAAAAAGGGTGATTGTGAAGTGTAGTTTAGGGAAGAGTTAAGACAGGCACTGGGAGGCAGTGGAGAGTTACCGAATAGCTGGGTAACTCAGCAGAACTAGTAAGGGAGACTGCTAGAAAGGTGCTTGGAGTGACGTCTGGACAAAGGAAGGAGGACAAGGAGACCTGGTGATGGAATGAGGATGTACATGAGAGTATACAGAGGAAGAGGCTGGTGAAGAAGAAGTGGGATTGTCAAAGAGATGAAGAAAGTAGACATGAGTATAAGGAGATGAGGCGCATGGCAAAGAGAGAGGTGGCAAAAGCTAAGGATAAGGTGTATGGAGAGTTGTATGAGAGATTGGACACTAAAGAGGGAGAAAAGGACCTGTACTGATTGGCTAGACAGAGGGACAGAGCTGGGAAAGATGTGCAGCAAGTAAGGGTGATAAAGGATAGTGAGGGAAAGGTACTCACAAGAGAGGAGAGTGTGTTGAGTAGATGGAAAGAGTATTTTGAGAGGCTGATGAATGAAGAGAATGAGAGAGAGAGAAGGTTGGATGATGTGGGGTAGTGAATCAGGAAGTGAAACAGATTAGTAAGGAGGAAGTAAGGACAGCTATGAAGAGGATGAAGAATGGAAAGGCTGTTGGCCCAGATGACATCCCAATGGAAGTGTGGAGTTGCTTAGGAGAAATGGCAGTGGAATTTTTAACTAGATTGTTTAATGAAATTTTGGAAAGTCAGAGGATGCCTGAGGAGTGGAGAAAAAGTGTATTGGTACCTGTCTTTAAGAATAAGGGTGATGTGCAGAGCTGCAGTAACTACAGAGGGATAAAACTGATCAGTCACAGCTTGAAGTTATGGGAGAGAGTAGTAGAAACTAGGTTAAGAAGGGAGGTGATGATTAGTGATCAGCAGTATGGTTTCATGCCAGGAAAGAGCACTACAGATGCAATGTTTGCTCTGAGAGTGTTATTGGAGAAATACAGAGAAGGTCAGAAGGAGTTGCATTGTGTCTTTGTAGACTTGGAGAAATCATATGACAGGGTGCCTAGAGAAGAGTTGTGGTAATGTATGAGGAAGTCGGGAGTGGCAGAGAAGTATGTAAGAGTGGTACAGGATATGCACGAGGGTAGTGTGACAGTGGTGAGGACTGCAGTGGGAGTGACAGATCTGTTTAAGGTAGAGGTGGGATTACATCAAGGATCAGCTCTGAGTCCTTTCTTATTTGCAGTGGTGATGGACAGGTTGACAGATGAGATTAGACAGGAGGCCTCGTGGACTATGATGTTTGCAGATGACATTGTGATCAGTAGTGAGAGTAGGAATCAGGCTGTGGAGACTCTGGAGAGGTGGAGATATGCTCTAGAGAGCAGAGGAATGAAGGTCAGCAGGGCTAAGACAGAATATATGTGTGTAAATGAAAGGGAGGGTAGAGGAATGGTGAGGATGCAGGGAGTAAAGTTGGTAAAGGTGGACGAGTTTAAGTACTTGGGATCAACAGTTCAGAGTAATGGTGAATGTGGAAGAGAGGTAAAGAAGAGAGTACAGGCAGGGTGGAATGGGTGGAGAAGAGTGTCAGGAGTGATTTGTGACAGACGGGTACCAGTAAGAGTGAAAGGGAAGGTCTACAGGACAGTAGTGAGACCAGCTATGTTATATGGATTGGAGACAGTGGCATTGACAAAAAGGCAGGAGTCACAGCTGGATGTGGCAGAGTTAAAGATGTTAAGATTTGCACTCGGTGTGACTAGGATGGTAGGATTAGGAATCAGTATATTAGAGGGTCAGCTCATGTTGGACAGTTTGGCGACAAAGCAAGAGAGACGAGATTGCGTTGGTTTGGACATGTGCTGAGGAGGGATGATGGGTATATTGGGAAAAAAGATGCTAAGGATGGAGCTGCCAGGTAAGAGGAAAAGTGGAATTCCAAAGATAAAGTTTATGGACATGGTTAGAGAGGACATGCAGGCGGTTGGTGTGACAGAGGAAGATTCAGAGGATAGGAAGAAATGGAAAGAGATGATCTGCTGTGGTGACCCCTAATGGGAAAAGCCAAAAGATGATGATGATTTTGTTTCTGAGATTTTTATGGTTTCCCAACAAGTCTAGGTTTGCTTTAAACGATCACATTAGAGATTGGACCTCGGGTAGTATTGGTCTTCCAGATTTAGAATTATATTCCCTATCCTCAATTGTTAAGACAATAATTTCTGGGCTATATAACAATTATAATGCCAAATGGAGAGATATTCAGGGAGACATTTGGTATAAATCCAGTAATTTAACAGAATCATATCATACAAAAATAACTACTAATAAATGTCATGCATTTGTAAAAGATTATTTTCTAGAAAACAGAAACAAATGAGTTAACTCTTATTATATTAATACGATAATAACCACCTTTAAAATAGTCATTTTTTTGGAACCCTGAAAATAAAGCATGGATTTTCTTTGTATTTCCAATTGCCTACTCAACATAGTATTAATACATTTAATTTAACAACAATGACTACATTTAAAGACAAAAACCTGTTATACTGGTAACAATTACTAGACAATGGGAAGTTACAAAATGTTGACCATAACATTACTAAGTTTGAGTAAAGCAAAGAAGTGGTTAGAAATTCAAAATTGTAGACAATTATCTCAACATGATTACTCTATTGCAATTAATAGTTAGAAATTCATTGCCCGCCTTCATTGGTTTACTCATTATTCTAATGCACCAGAATATAATTGAAAAGGGACTTCTATCTAAAATATATAAGGTGCTTAAGAAATGAACAGTATGTCACATAGAAAGTTAATGGAATTACTTTGGACTTGTTAGTAATAATTCCCCAAATAAAGATGATACAAAATTAATACTCCAATCTTCAAAACAAACTACTGCATCACTAAAGTGGAGGCTGTTCCAAATGGAGAGATGATAAGTCACCAAGTGAAGGAGAGTAGTATCGCTGAAACTGAAATCATCCTCAAGTCTTGGTCAGTACTTTTATTAGGTGGACCCTGTTTTTCACAAAATCTTGTCAAGATGACACTGATACATAGACTGTACTTTATATAGCATATATCATGGACAGACATAGGTCAAAAATTAAAAATGATAGCATGGTGCACAAGACCCAGGATAAAAAAAATTGCTCAATCTTGGTAGGTGCATGGTGCAAACATTGGAAAAAATGACAGTGAAGAATCCTCAAAACACAGAAATACTCCTACAAGGGGCTAGGCTAAACTCACGGGGAGGATGCCTCCCCATTGTAGAAGGAAGAAGCAGTCCACAAAAATCACAAAAACTGATAGGCCAAAAAAACCCCATAAAGATGATAGTGTGGACTACTGAGGATAAGAAAGAAATTATGTATTGTTACTATTATGCAAGAAGCCCAGAATTTCCAGACATAAGATATACAAAAAGATTAAGAGAGAAATTAGAGGAAAGAAAAATACTTCCACAAGAAAAACTTTCAGAAGCTTCAAATAAAAATTTGTATTCATTAATATAACAGATTTGTGAAAAATATTATATAGGCCAAGGAACTTTGATCTGTTAGGAAAAA
Source organism: Protopterus annectens (assembly GCF_019279795.1). Taxonomy (NCBI): domain Eukaryota; kingdom Metazoa; phylum Chordata; order Ceratodontiformes; family Protopteridae; genus Protopterus; species Protopterus annectens. The sequence continues at coordinate 1,677,150,098 of NC_056739.1, forward strand.
GAAGTGTCTGAGGAAGTGCAAATATAAACAGCAAAACCTACAGATTTGTGAAAGGCATAAAAATATGGACATGTGAAAGAAAGATAGATTTGATATGGTGCAATAGTTATGCAAACTCAAAAGCCAAATTAATCAATACAAAAACGGAAGCCCCAAAGATATTTGAAGAGAAATACAGGCAAAGCCATCCAAACATGGAAACTTTCACAATAAAAAAAATAATATCACAAAGAGGGGAATGTAGAAATGAAGATCAATAAAGCAGAAGATAAAAAATAGAAGTTGAAGATATGGAATGCCTGTGAAGAAAATGATTTGGTGTAGAAGGTCTAAAAAGGTTATATTATATTAAAGCATGATGGATCAAGTCCACATAGTAAGAAGAAACAGGAAGGTCAGGAGACATCTGATGAAGAAATATGGACATGGGAAAGAAAAAGAGATTTAATATGGTGTAATATTTATGCAAAGAAGAAAAGAAAACTAATCAGTACAAAAAGGGCAACACCAAAAATATTTGAAGAGAAATACAAGCAAAGGAATCCAGACATGGAAAACTTTACATTACAAAAAAATAAGACGGCAAAGAGGAAAATTAGAAAAGAAGATTAGTAATGGAGAAGTTAAAGAAATAGAAACTAAATGAGGTTATGGAGGACCTGTGAGGTAAAGGATTCAGTGTAGAAAATCAATCTAAAAAATCACCACAGTAGGATAGAGGAATGGACATCCAAATTAAGAAGAAACCAGTGGAATGGGAAGCAACAGGTCAGTTGCCATATGAAGATATGGTGGAGCCTTTCACAGGAAACCAGTATAAATGTTCACTAGAAGCTGGACAGCAAAGGAAAGAACAGGAAACTGTGACAACTTTGATGCAGTCAATGTTGAGAAGTTATAGGCCAGTGAGTTCCCATATGACAGAGCAATGGATGACACAGGATGAAATTGAAGAGAATGTGCCACAGGGAGATGCTATATAGCTTTCTATAGAATGCACACAGGAAATGAAGAACAAAAAATGTGCCCTACAGTTAGAAGAAAATGAACTAAGAGAAGAGTTGCTTGATTTAATAGAGATAGATAGACATGTTAAGTTCAATGCAAAAATAGACTGCAGAAGGTCAATAAAACCCCAAAAGTTAGAAGTTTGATAAAACAAATGAACACAGTAATTATGACTGTCCATAGAGATCAATGCAATATAACAAAAGTAAGCAGGATATATTACTTTGCAGCTAAATTAATAACAGATAAAATTCTACCACAAGAACATAGGGCAGTAAAGGAAAGGAAGGGGAGAAATCAAATACCATCGTGGAAGTGTTGAATAGAGAAATCTGTAAAGCAATTAAGACAAGAAGCGTCACTGTTAGATGAGTATAGAAGAGGGAACAGATCAACAAAAATACTCAGAAAGATAGATGTGGTAAAAGTAACACACAGTATCACAACAGATCAGAAACTATTAAGCACTATTGCAAGTAAACTAAAAATCTCAGCACAGACAGAAAATTTTAGAAGAAATGCAGATAAATATAAAGGAAAAGTAACAAATAAGCAATGCATTGATGACCTATGTGACACTGCCAGCCCAGCTATCTTGACTTTTGTAAATAGTTCTATGTCATTTGTGAATAGTAATATGAAGAAGTGTGTGAAAAGTACTGAGCTAAAATGTAACCACAGCATACCTTACTTTAAAAGAACAGAAATGTATATAAACTATATACCTGTACAAATGTATGTTTTAATACTATGAGCCAGAATATACAGAGTTAACTTGCAAAATATCAAGATAATAAGTTGAAATTAAAGTGTTTTATGATGTGTTTTCTCTCACTGAAGCAGACACAATGTCTAGAGCTAGAAGGTTTTCTATTGTGTTGAAACAGAAATAATTACTAAGTTTCAAATGTAAAAGTGTTTGTTTTACAACTTCCAGTTCTGAGCAAAAATCTGAGAGATATGCATTTTTCACACAGAGATGTTAAAATTCTGTAGTATCTGTTAGCCTGGGAATTGAAGGCAAGTGACAGAGTGATGTCATCCAAGCTAACCCAGCAGTAATGTGTATTATTAATTTAAGAACTCTCACAGAGAGAGAGTGTGGGCAATTTGTATTTTGTCTTCATCATCACCATCATCTGCACTTGCCTTGCTAATAGTAAGTAACAAAGGAAAAGTGATTTCTCTTAGCTATAGATAGGAATATAGTAACGATTAGTTTAGGTGTTTTCTGTGTCTATTTGAGACTGTCTTGTAATGTTTTTTTTAATATTTCCTGTGATTCTGAGCTCTGCAGTTACTGTGTTGATTGAATATTGTTTTGTTCTTTTATTATTTCTTATTAAATATATTTAAACATATCTTTGTGGCTGATATTTGTGAGGCATATTTAAGCTCTTACAGTACTTGCATATGTATTTGGTGATACTGTACAGACCACTGCTAAACAGCCTTGCTCTTGGTCACACTTACCATTTGGATAATAGTAACATTACACAGTAGGACTGGCCACCCATTGGGAAAGGCCTTCTAGTAACTGATAAGGAGGAGTTGGTGGCAGTGATAACTACCTTATAGTCTGGGCAGAAGAGGCTATATCTAGTAAACCTTTGCCAGACTTCCCCAGGTGTGTGTGTTTGTATATAAATCAAATGTCAAAGTGCATCTGCATCAGCAACTTGCACAGGGACATGAAGCACTGGTTGGACAGAGAGGGTGCTGGAGGTCTTGGCTTGACCCCTCAACTGAGATCTTAACCTAGCTGTGCCAGTGGAGAGTCTTATTAGGGATCTGGAGAAAAAGGAAGAAACCAGCCCCCAGACTGACTGTGGTCTCTGTGTGCTCTTAAAGGAAATTGTACTTTACTGCATGTGTACGTGTCATCCTCACATTGTGTACATCCCTCACTGTTGCCAGTGGTGAAATTTGATGCTCCTTGATTACTGGGCCAGTGCAGGGCTGTTACATATTAATTGGTGGCAGTGGTGGGATATCCACATTACATATTAATTGGTTGGTAGTAATGAGATAGCCACATCACATATTAATTGGCCTGTTGTGGTGTGGATATTGAATTCCTGTAGCCTGTGTACAGTGGTCACTGAAGGTGTTTGTACTCTCAATAAGCCAGTCATTGAACATTCAGAGTTCATAGCACAATTGCTTTATTTTTTTGGTTAGCTTAGTTAGTCAGGGAGAGCAGGCAAGCATGTCAGCAGAGGAGTATGGCAAGCTGACAAAGAGCCAGTTGGCTGAGATGTGCCAGGCTAAAGGACTGGTGCATGCAAACTTGACTAAACAGACATGATTGCAGCTTTAGTCACAGCTGCATCACAGAATAGCAAACAGTTGGACAATCAGAATGGCCTTCGAAATGTACATCTCTCAGAAAATGGACAGCTCAACCTTTCCACAGAGGACTTAAAAATCCATCTGGAGTTAATGAGACTTAAGTTGGAGACCAAGCATTTGGAAATGGAAGCAGCAGAGAGACTGACACATCTGGAGGTTGAAAAGAAATGAGAAACTGCAATGTTTAAAGGCTGAGGAAAATGGGAAACTGCAACATTTGCAGGCTGAGGAGAATAAGAGGCAACATGAAAAGGAGATGCTGACTCTTCACCAGAGTCATGGAGGTAATGGGGAAGGGAGTAACTGATCCCCAGAAACAACAAAGGTCAGTAAATTTCTTCCACAATTTACAGAGGGGGATACTTTTGATAGTTTCCTTCATATGTTTGACAGGGTATGTAAACAGTATAATGTTGACCAAGGGCTCTGGGGACAGTTCCTGACCCCCTTACTCCATGTTAAAGCTTTAACTGTAATTTCCAAACTGTTTGATACTAATTGTTTAAATGTTAATGTTATAAAAACTGTTTGCTAGAATGTTTTAAGTTAACACTTGAATCTTATAGGAAAATGTTTTGTGAGCATAGATGCAAGGCAGAATAAAATTTGCGTGAATATGTTGCTGAACTAAGCACTTATTTTCATAAGTGGGTGAGTGCATGTCAGGTCACCACTTTTGAAGGGCTGGCAGACCATTGGTGAGGGAACAAGCCCTTAGCACTTTGCCTGAGGACATGAGAATCTGCTTAGCAGATAGACAATGCAATACTGCAGATGATTTGAGGAAGAAGGGAGGCCTATACCTAGCAATATGGGGATGACTGCACAGGAAAGGGACACCCAGTGCTGCTCATGGGTCTAAGGGAACCCATGGTGGGCAGTCCAGACTGCCCCAACAGAGTCCACCAGTAGCAGGAGAAGCCACTCGTCCAGGTACATGTCCAGGACCAAGGGTTGAATGTTTTAAATGTAACCAGTGGGGCCATGTAGCATATAGATGTCCACGGAGGCAAGATGAAAAACAAAAGGTGGGAGAGCCATTCAGTAGGAGTGACAAAATGCCAACAGTAGGTTTTCTCGCGACAACAAGGATACCAAACTACAAAAGAGGGCATATCCTATCTTAGTGAATGGGAAAGAGGCCATGGCTAAGAGAGACACAGCCACTGACCTAACCCATTGTAAAGCCTGCAATGGTTACAGAGGAGTATTACTTGCTTGGGCAGTCTATCCAGTAAGAGTTTTAGGAGGGACCCCATTCCAAATATCTTTGGCTAGGGTTCAACTTGACTGGGAGGTTGGAAAAGGAAGCAAGCAAGTAGGTATGTTTGAGGATATCCCTGCAGATGTCTTGATAGGAAATGATTTTGATAATGCAGTACCCTATGTGCATACAGTTACATGAAGTCAGGCTTGGAGACAAGCTTGTGGGCCTGGTAGTCTGGAGGACACCCAGACAGACCACACATGTGCAGCCAGGACTGGTGAGGTGGGTGGTTACTTCAGGGAGGGAGCTACCCTGTAGCAGTGAGACTGAAGGTGAGCCACAGCTGCTTGTGGGTACTGATGTTCCCTTGGAAAGAGTGACTGCAAGGGCAGTGGTGAGTAGTAGTAGTACCCAGGCTGACATTGAGGTACTGCTGTCAGAGGATGCATACTTCCTGTAGAAGGGGAGCTGGGTAGGGTTACTAAGAGACAGTTGAGACAGGCTCAGCTCTCAGACTCTACATTACAAGGCTTGAGGGAGATAGCTAGTGAGGCACCTGATTCTCAAGGGAAGGGGTAATCTGTATACTGGGACAAAGGGTTACAGTATAGAGAGTGGACCCCTGAGAATGGGCTAGAGAGTGAGAGAATACAGCAGTTGGTTAGTGCCCAGAGCCTACCATCTGGCACTTCTAGGCATAGCCCATGATATTCCCATTGCAGGTCATATGGGCATAAAATGCATGAGGAGACATATTATGCAGAACTTCTATTGGACTGGGATATCCAGCAATTTAACAGGGTACTGCAGGACCTGTGAGCAGTGCCAAAAGGTATGCAAGGCAGGAGGCAAGATGAAAGCTCCTTTTTTCCCTTTTCCTGCGATTGAAGAGCCATTTCAGAGGGTAGCTATGGATATTGTGGGACCTCTGAGTACCCCAAGTTCCACAGAGAAAATGTATATCCTAGTGATAGTAGATTATGCTACCAGATACCCTGAGGCAGTGGCTCTGTCCTACATTGAGGTAAAAAAGGTGGCAAATGCTTTGTTAGAGATTTTCAGCAGGGTGACTTTCCCAAAAGAAATATGGGCTGACAGAGGTGCCAATTTCATGTCAGACCTGCCGGCTTGTTTGTGGAAGCACTGTGGGTGAAGCACCTAAAGACCACCCCCTACCTTCCCCAGACTAATGGTCTTGTTGAGAGGTTAAGGTATACACTCAAGACAATGCTACAGGCATCTGCATACCAGTTTAAGAGGGAGTGAGACAAATATTTGCCCCATCTGTTGTTTGCTTACAGAGAGGTGCCACAGGAATCCACAGGTTTTTCACCCTTTGAGTTGTTGTATGGGCATAGGGTGAGGGGACCTCTCGATTTTATTTGAGATGAGTGAGAGGGTGATTGTGAATCCCACAAGGAGTCTGTTGTGGCATATGTCCTAAACCTCAGGACAAGGCTTAGGGAACTCATGGGCTTGGCCCAGGAGAACTTGGCAGAAGCCCAACAGCAGAAAAAGGTCTAGTATGACAGGAATGCTCATGCTAGAGAGTATGCTGTACAGCAGCAGGTAGTGGATCTCATTTCTATCAGACACAACAAGCTGCAGGCAGCTTGGGAGGGACCTTACAAGGTGGTAAGGAAAGTCAGTGATGCTAACTACATGGTAGAACTGCTAGGCAGGAGGCAGGGGCACAAATTGTACCATGTTAACATAATGAAACATTACCAAAATAAGGAGGTTCTTATACTGAGTATTTGCAGTAGGAGTCTGAGAATGACCTGGCGACTGATCTCCTCAGTGAGGCTCGGACTGACACTTCAGTGGAAGTTGTAGCAATGTCCCAGCAGCTGTCCCGTACCCAGGTCCGAGAAATCTGATCAGTGTTGGGACTTTTGGGCATGTTCACTGGGAAACCATGGTGCACCCAACTTGTGCAGCACCATGTGAATACAGGATCTCAAAGGCCTATTAAGCAGGCCCCTTATAGGGTGCCTGAGAGATTCAAACAGACTCTGAGGGAGTAGATACAGGAAATGTTGGAACTAGGGGTAATTCAGGAGTCCAGCAGTCCCTAGACCTCCCCAGTGGTGCTGGTACCACAGAAGGATGGCAGTACCAGGTTCTGTGTGGACTACAGGAAACTAAATAGTCACACAGAGTCAGATGCTTACCCCATGCCTAGGACATATGAAGCCCTAGAGCAGCTGGATTGGGCTTAATATCTTACCACTATTGATCTTACCAAGGGTTACTGGCAGGTACCCTTGACTCCCAGTGCTAGAGAGAAGTCAGCCTTTGTGACACCTTTTGGCGTGTATGAGTTCACAAAAATGTCCTTTGGATGAAAATGCCCCAGTGCCTTTCCAGTGACTAGTAGATCATATCCTAGCAGGAGCAGGAGATTTTGCCCTTGCTTACCTATATGATATTTCCATCTACAGCCATTACTGGCAAGAGCACCTTCAGCATGTCAGGGAGGTGCTGGGCAAACTACAGAGGGCAGGGTTGACCATTAAGCCCAGCAAATGTCAGATGGGTATGGCAGAGGTCTGCTACCTGGGACATAGAGTGGGGAGTGGTAAGATCAGGTCAGAAACTGCCAAAGTACAAGCCATTCAGTCATGGCCTGCCCCTGTTACCAAAAAGCAGGTGAGGGCATTCTTAAGGACAGCAGGGTACTACAGAAAGTTTGTCCCTAGTTATGGTACCATAGCTGCTCCCCTGACAGACCTGACAAGAAAAAACAGGCCAAAAAGGTATTGTGGACCCAGCATGTGAGCAGGCATTCCAGAAGCTTAAAGGAGCTTTGGGAGGACTCCCTGTGTTAAACAGTCCAGATTACAGCAAATAATTTGTTGTGCAGGTAGATGCTTCAAACCATAGGCAGGGGGCTGCACTTAACCAGGTTTCCTCATAGGGAGAAGAACACCCATTGGCATATCTCAGTCGTAGGTCCCACCCAGGTAGGAATGCTATGCAGCTGGAGAAAATGAATGCCTAGCCATACACCGGGCCCTTCAGAAACTTCAGCCTTATCTTTATGGAAGGAAATTCACTGTAGTTACAAACCACAATCCCTTAACATGGCTACATTGAGCCAGCTAGCAAAATGCCAAGTTACAAAGGCAGAGCCTAGGGTTGCAAGCATATGATATAACAATGTAGCACAGCAGTGGGGTTAGCAATGCCAATGCAGATGGGCACTCAAGACAGGGAATGGGGTAAAGTATTCCCAGATAGGCTCAACCCTCTCAAGCAATGCTTCTCAAGGGTCACTTGAAAAACTAGCTTGAGTTTTTGGGGAGGGGAGAAATGTGACACTGCCAACCCAGATATCTGGAATTTTGAAAATAATTCTATGCTATTTGTGAATATTGATATGATTTATACAGAAGTGTATGTAAAGTACTGAGCTAAAATGTAACCACAGCATACCTTACTGGAAAAGAACAGAAATGTATATAAACTATATACCTGTGCAAATGCATGTTTTAATAGTAGAAGCTGGAATATACAGAGTTAACTTGCAAACCTTCAGGATACTAAGTTGAAATTAAAGTGTTTTATGATTGTGTTATCTCTCAGTGAAGCAGACACAATGTCTAGAGCTAGAGTTTTTTTATTGTCTTGAAACAAAATTAATTACTAGGTTTCAAATGTAAAAGTGTTTAATTGTTTTACAACTTCAGGTTCTGAGCAAACATCTGAGAGATATGTATTTTTCACACAGAGATGTTAAAATTCTGTTGGTATCTGTTAGCCTGGGAACCGAAGACAGGTGACAGAGTGATGTCATCCAAGCTAACCCAGCAGTAATGTGTATTATTAATTTAAGAACTCTCTCAGAGAGAATGTAGGCATTTTGTATTTTGTCTTTGACCTGGAAACATCCATCATCACCATCACCTGCACTTGCCTTGCTAATAGTAAGTAACTAGGGAAAAGTAATTTTTCTTAGACATAGATAGGAATATAATAAAGACTTTCTTAGATGTTTTCTGTATTTATTTGAGACTGTCCTGCAATGTTGTTTTAAAATATTTCAGGTGATTCTGAACTCTGCAGTTACTGTGTTGGTTGAGTATTGTCTTGTTCTTTTATTATTTATTATTAAATATATTAAACCTATCTTTGTGGCTGATATTTGTAAGACATATTTACGCTCTTAGAGTACTTGCATATGTCTTTGGTGACACTGTACAGACCACTCCTGACTTGCTCTTGGTTACACTTACCATTTGGATAATAGTAACATTACACAGTAAGATTGGTCACCCTTTGGGAAGGGCCTTCTATTAGATGATAAGGAGGGGTTGGTGGCAGTGATAGCTACCTTATAGTCTAGGCAGAAGAGGGCATAGCTAGTAAACCTGTGCCAGCCTTCCCCAGGTGTGTGTGTGTGCGTGTGTGTGTGTGTGTGTGTGTGTGTGTGTGTGTGTGTGTGTGTGTGTGTGTGTGTGTGTGTGTGTGTGTATAAATAAAATCTCAAAGTATGTGTGTGCCAGCTACTTGGGCAGGGACACAAAGCACTGTCTCGACAGAGAGGGTGCTGGTGTCTTGGCTTGACCCCTCAGCTGAGATCTTAACCCTATAGCTGTGCCAGTGGAGAGTCCTCCTGAGGATCTGGAGAAAGAGGGAGAAACTAGCCTACAGACAGTGATCTCTGTGTGGTCTTAAGGGAAACTGTACTTTACTGTGTGTGCACTTGTCATCCTCCCATTGTGTCTGTCCCTCACTGTTGCCAGTGGTGTGGATTGAGGCTCCTTGATTCCTGGGCTAGTGCAGGGTCATCACAACCCCAAAAAGTTATATAGAGAATTGGGAAACAAGGCAAAAGGAAATGAAAGACCACCCCCAAAAAAGAAGAAATAGATGCATTTCGGAGAAATATCTATGAAGATCTTGTGGAACATTAAAAGATGCTAAATGGATAAAATGGATAAAATAAGTAATAGAGATAATAAGAAGTTCAAATGCACAGGATGTGAAATGGGATGAAGTAACACCCACTGAGATTGAAATAAAGATAAGAAAAGTATCCAGCTGGAAAATCCCAGGCCCAGATGCAGTACCTTACTTCTGGCTAAACATCTTTGTATGAAGATTTAACCATGAGTAAGAACTATTTATATGCGTACCCCAAACAGACATCAGCCTGGTTAACAACCGGAAAAACAATGCTCCTACATAAGAGTGAATCTGCAAGTTATCCTAAAAATTATAGACCAATAACTTGCCTTCCAACAAAGTATAAACAATACACTGGTATTGAGGTTGACAGAGTTTATAGTCATTTAGAAGAAAACTCAATGTTGGCAATAGGACAAAAGGGTAATAAAAGAAAATCATATGGAACAAAGGATCATTTTTTGTTAAATAAAGACATAATAGAGAACTGTAAAAAGGGGAAGACTCTAAGTATGGCATAGATTGACTACGAAAAAGCATTTGGCAGTATCCCACATTCATGAATAAAAGAATGCTTAAAAATGTATAAGATACTTCCTATACTGATTGATTACATTACAGTGACCACAAGACAGTGGCAGACCACTTTGCAATTAAGCCATTTTGAAGGACAAATTATTATTCCAGGGATAAAAATTCAAACAGGGTATTTCAGGGTGACTCCCTGTCACTGCTGCTAGTCTGTCTTGCCCTTAATCCATTAAGCTGTGTACTTAACACATTAGGCTATGGCTATAGAAAACAACAAAGTGTAAAGACTTCTCATCTCCTTTTTGAGAATGATTCAAAACTGTATGGTACATCAGATGAGGAACTGAAAGCACAACTGCAATTGGTAAAAACTTTTTCAAATGATATAAAAACATCATTTTGTCTTGATAAATGTGCAAAAACAATCTTTAAAGCAGGAAAGCTGCAGCACCAAGAAAACATCAGTTTGGGAAAGGAACATGATATAAAAAGACTTGAGCAAGAGGGAGTGTATAAATATTTTGGAATTGATGAAGGATCAATAATAAAAACATGAACAAATGTGAATAAAATTCAGTAAGGAATATTTTAGAAGGCTAAATTAATTCTAAAAACAGCCTTGACATCTAGGAATAAAGTCCAAACCATAAACCAATTTGCTCTTCCTGTCTTAACTTACAACTTTGGAGTGATTGATTGGCTCCAAAATGTGTTGGACAGGTTAAACTAGAAGACAAGAAGGATGCTTCATGCTCATCAAACAATTTATAAAAATCAGTACATACCAAGATTAGATATCCCATATTCTGAAGGAGATATGGGCCTCCTCAAAATTGATTACATGTATATATCTGTAATCATGGGACTCCACACATATCTGTTGACTTCACAAGACCAAAATGTAGTGAAAGTTCTTAAACATGAGGAGAAAAAGTCTAAGAAGACTTCCTTGCTTAGTTTAGCAGAAGCATATCGGCGTCAAGTGAGAATGGAAATCAAAATAGAAGTAGATAAAAATCAGGCAGCAACTGAATGTGCCAAAAAGCAGAAGAAAGAATATAAGGTGAAGGATCAAATGAGAAGGCAAGAAATTTGGAAAAATGCATAACTATAGCTCCAAGTATGGGAAACTCTTGCAACAACCTTATCTTGATCAGGATCAAAACAAAGATAAAAGATTACTACTGGTGGCCCAAGATAATAGACTACATACACATGCAGGAAAAATGGACAAATGTAGGTTTTGTGAAACAGAACTGGAAACAGTCGCAGATCTTATAGCTGCTTTTGATATAGTGGCAGAAGGATTGCATACTGAAAGGCATAATAATGTGACAAGACTATTGCATTGGGGATTGGGCAAACATTATGGTACTGAAGTGGCTGAAAGGCATTGGAAACATGAGCTGCAAAGAATCATCAAAAATAATGTAGTTTATATCACATTGGATCACTGACTACCAACAGTTCAAAAAATAGATGCGAGAAAACCAGATATAATAATCCATGAATAGAAGACAAAAGTAACATTGATTATTGAAATTGCTACACCCAGTGACTACAGTGTCTTATGTACAGAGAGATACAAAGTCATAAAATACCAGGATTTGCAGGCAGAAATGAGGGCAATGTGGAAGAAGGATACCCAGACAGATGTAAGAAAAGCACTGAGTCTTATAAAAAAGAATTTACAATCATACTTGAATATGTTACCAATACATGCAACTCCATACAAATTACAGAATGAGTCATTACTGGACACATTGAGGGTGTAGGGAAGAGCACTTTTGGCAAACATCAAAGATTGGAACAATACTAATTTCATGAACTTTAATAGTACTTTGACTTAGGAATGAGGTCCATTCCTGTCATGGTATTAGAAACCCAAAAGACTTGGAGAAATTAAAAGATTGGAGGATATTTTCTTGAAAATATTTACATACAACCTTTATCACACCAAATAAAGTTGAACTGATGTTTAATGAAGGCATACCCCCAGATTTAATAAACTCCATGTAGGAATAATGCAAGCCCTACATGGAGTGAATCATGGCCTTGTCTGCAGCCCCACCCCAGCAGCATGCCTTGCATATTAATGAAGATGCACTACTGAGACAGATCCATGTCCGTGGTTACTAAATCAGTGAAGGGGGTGTGTTACAGTCCTTGGAGATGTGTAACACATCCCCTGTACTATCAAAGTGCTGGACAGCACTGAAATAAAAAAGTTAATTGTTTTACTTGGCCATCTTTTTTTTTTTTGTTTGTAGGGGTTGTGTTACAGTGTCAATAACACACCCCCAGTACTGTGAAAGTGCCAGATGCACCGAAATATAAATGTTAAAATGTAATTTCCCTTGTTTTTCTTCTTTTCTTTGTGTTTGCGCAGCATACCACTTAGCAATGAACACGTGCCAGACATCTAAAAATAGAAACCAGATGCTTTTAATTTTAATGAAAAAGGTCAAGTTTAAGCATAGCTGAGTGGGTTTAAGTGTTGTGGTGCTCCGCAGTGCTGAAACATAACTGAGAGATATGTAGAACTGTATAGCTCTAATCACCATATCCTTGATAGCTGAATGGTTAGAGTGATGGCCTCATGTGCAGCAGGTGCACGGTTTAACTACAGGCCATTCAACTTTTTACATGCAATAGGGAAATGTTTTAAAAAATGATTTTGTATACATTGACATCTGTTAACCGCATTAGTCCAGCTGGATCAAAAGCCAGGTTGCAGTGGACACCCAAAGATAAAAGCCCCAGTTACACACAAGTGTCCAATACATGAAATTCCAGCCCAAGATAGCATAATTAAAATACATAAGATTAGGTGATATAAAGTAAAATAGATACACATAATAATAAAGTATAATTAATGAACAATCAATTTCAATACATTTTTTTATATTTTTAATAAAATCTGGTTTGCCCTTAAGTAAGCTCTGCTAAGCACTGCTAAGCCAAGCCAAGCAATGCTTAAACAGGACATGTTTTAGCATTAATTAGCAATGTGCAACTCTGCTTAGCTGGTTTGAGCACTGCTAAGTAATCCCAGTTTAAGCAGTTCTCAACTCAGCTAAACGGGTTTGCTCACCGCTAAGCATTGCTAAGCATTGACATTTTAAGGACTGCTCAACTAAGCTGAGTAGGTTTGCCCTTTGCTAAGCTTTGCTTAACATTTTTAAAAATTGTCCAATAGTGACAAAGGGTAGGAAAACAACCTTATTTAAGCTGAACAGGCGGGAATACAGCTAGAACCTGTTGGGAGTTTAATCACTGCAGGAGCTATGGCTAGAGTTGGAGTGGGTGCGCGCTTTCGGGTGTAGTGCTGGGGCATTTTGGAGTCTAGGGTCATGATTGGGCTCTTATTAAAGTCCATGGTGACTGACTTCTGCAGGGCCACTACCAGGGCTTTAAATACAAGTCATAGACCTGGGACCGGCTGACACATGACCTCACCACTGCAACTGGAATCCCCCGCACTGGTGAGCAGGTGCATCATCATTATGATGACCTGAAGCAAAGAAAGGGGCAGCTCTTTCATTTATTTTTATTTACTTATTGTCATGTGTTAACTGGGTTAGTCCAACTGAGCCATGGGCCCATTTTCAGTGGAGACCTGAGGAGAAAAGCTTCAGATACAAGTAACAATATCACAGAAGTATCACAAAAATAGTTATATTTACAATGATATAGTTTCAAGTAGTTATACATTGAAGAACTGGAACCACTTTTTTTACAGTTTTGTTCAAGATGCAGAAAACTCAGGTACATAACATCAAATAAATTCAATATGCCAAAATGTATACAGGTAACAGCTAGAAACTCTATGTGCATCAGTATTTACAAGAAACAGGGAGTAGATAAGAGGTAAATGAAGTATTAGAGAGACAAGTTGAAAACATAAGATATATGCTTAGTGTAAGGAAGAAGAAATTAGGAAGAGAACAGTCTAATATCAGGTAGGAGTTTGACATGGACAGAACCAGGTGTTTAGTAGGTAGTTTTTAAGATCCGGTTTAAATTGGGTTTTATGATTGATACTTCTTATATTAAGGGGAAGGGCATTCCAGGAATGGGTGACAGAGAATTTATAGGACTTGCCTATATTTTTACCAGGTTTGTAGATTTTTAGAGGATGTTTGTCAGATGTGTGAAGCTGATGTGTGGGATTATGGAGTGATACATTTTTAGAGATGGAGGGACAGGAACTGGAGTTATAGAGTATAGAGTGTGTAATGTGTATTTGCGGAAGAATAAGTTGTTTATGAAATTCAGGCCATAATAAAGACTTAAGATCGAGACAGTGGTGGGATTTATATGGTAGATTGGAGACAAATCTAGCTATTTTGTGGTAAATTTGTTCTAATTTAGAGAAGAGAGATGACTGCAGGTTTGTAAAGACTGGGGCTGCATACACAAGGCAGGGTAAGAGAAGAGGCATAGCAAGGGAGAGTTTGGTGGAGTGAGAGAGTAGTTTATGATTATGGTACAGAAGTCCATGTTCCAAGTTTTTGATTAGTTTTCTTTATGCACTGGTTGATGTGAAGGTTAGATTTTAGTTCATCATCAATAGTTACACCAAGTAAGATAGTATAGGGTTCAATGGATCCAAGATGCTCAGGACCACAATGCCCCAGAAATTTGTAAGTATAGGAACCATTGATTTACCAAATTCTAGTATGAATATCTGATAGACAGGTATGCATAATGGTGTGTTTTTCCTGCACAGCTGCAGAGGACAGGGCTTGCAACCTGAAGGCCTATGCAGGGCACCTGTCCAGGATGTACCAAGAGTGTGGTGAGTACAGATATATCTTGCAATATATAGTAATCTGATTAAGAAAGAGTACAGCAGTAAGTGCCAGTAGGTATAGCCTGTTGTGAGTGTACTGCAATGAATGTATACATAGACCTGGACTGATATAAGTGAGTATTGCCAGGTACAGTTCAATATAGATGAAAGCATGAAACATGCTACTGTTATGGAAATAACTTGTATACTGCACTAATAATGCATGTTCTGGTAATAAAATACACCGGCATTGAAAATGTGAAGGGAGTAAATCGTCTGCATTCCTAATCTACAGGAAAAAACAGTCCAACTGCGGTCAGAATTTTCAGAAATAAAGGTAGTACTGCATAGATTTTGTAATAACAGATGGCTTCCAATACCTGCATTATTTAAAGTGTAAAACAATAAAGATTGTCAGCTGTATACCAATCACTATGTCATTTCACCCACAATAAATATGTATTCTGTCAATTCTTGTGTGTATTCTGGGCTGTTGTTCAAAAAATCAAATATTACAGGTTTTGTGAAGTAAACATGGGTATAACACCATGAAGTGACCGAAGGTTGGCCAATAATTAACTGTTATGTAGATGTGGACCTGTACAACAAGATATAATGCAATATGATATTTGTTCTGCACTAAGATCTGAACCTAGACTAGGACTGTCTAAGGTACTATACTGTGTTTCTCCCAGGATTGTCTTGAGTTAACCTTTGCATTTCAGCTATATGCATCTCTGAATGTAGGTATGCTGATGCAGGGAAGTATAAAAGTGTAATAACTGTAGACTGCAAATATATCTTCTGCAAATGTATATGGGTCAGGTAGGCAACCCACCACCTAGATATGGTCTGTACAGATCACACATATTCCCATCCACTAGGGGTTAATTGTGTACACCTGCATTCCAAGTATTAATACAAAGATCACCTACTATCTCTGTCATGCGTGAATCTCATGCATGTATGTTCAACTGTTACAGCAGTCTTGTGTAACACTACCCATATTACCAGGTCACACTTTGTCACCAGGTGCACTTTAGGTACATATCACTCAACCAACACACAGCAGTGGCCCACTAGCTCAGTGTTATAAGCAATATATGTGCTGTTCATTTTGCCACACACACACTGGGGTTTGAATTGAGGGACATGTGCTAAGATATATTTATAGTAACAGACAAGTAGTACTGAATATTTATAGAAACAGTTATGTATTTTTAACAGATATTCTCCCCACAGGACTTACAGGTAAATAAATGTCTGTAATAGCTGTATGAAGGGTATACTAATGTCTGTGTCCAGATGTAGTAGTGTGTAAACAGCATTTCTCACCAAGATGATGACTCCATTAAATAAAACAACATGAAGTACAGTACTATTCCAATTTAGTAAGGCAAATTAATGGTCTATTGTTGGTATGGCTGTATGCCCGGTGTGTCTGTGAATGTCTGCTGATAGTCTAACCCCATGCCTGCCAATTTTGTGGAGAGGGGTTATAGTCAGTCTATTGTAGAACAATGTGCCACTATAACCTTAGCCTTTAGAAGCACTAAAGGTAAACCTCGTTTTTCAAGGAGAGCTGAACATAGATGTGATAATTCTACACCTTCACAGCATTGTGTTACCAATAGACCTACATTCACATACTCCAGTGATGTTGGGCTAGTTTGCGAAATGTTGCAGAAGAATTGGCCTATTTTACTAGCAGATCCTGAGGTTAGACAGGTCATTGACTCTGAACCAAAGTTCTACTTTAGAAATAATTTGTCTGTGATACCTGAGTCAGAAAGGAAGGGGACCTGTAGATGCCATAACTGTAAGGCTTGTGATTACATCTTTATGTGTACCTTATTTGCATATAATATTTCTGGTGTCACCATCAATTTAGACTTTTATGCTGATTGTAAAAGCAATAACCTTGTATACATTGCCACCTGTTGCACATGCAGTGCCTCTCTATTAGGAAGACCAATAGGTTGTTTAAGGATTGGATTTTGGAACACTTGAATGATATAGCCAGATGTAAAAACACTAGTGCTTTAGCCAAGCATGTTATGTTGAAAGGAAATAGCCATTACTTCAAGTTTTTTGTGTTAGAGTTAATGAGTTGCAGTCCTAGGGAATTTGATAAGAAGAACAGAACTGAAGTATGTGAAGATAGATGGATTTTACTGCTGAAAGCTTAAGTTGAACCAGGTTTAAATGAGAGGGTCTGCCTTAAACCTGTTTTAAAGAAAATACCATTGTGACACTGATATGTCTTGATGCATAAATTTTTTTTCTGTTCTGTTCCTTGTTCAAACTGGTGTGTAGAGTTCTCTTTTTATTTGTTATACAAGAACATTTATGCAGTTTTTGTTTTTATCTTAGTTTTCCATTAGAGTATTATTTGTTTCCTTTGCTGCATGTATACAACTGCATATCTAGTTTCAATAGGTCTAAATGTTTGCAATGTTGTGTTTAGTGAGAGTGCAGAGTATATGCATGACATTTATTGGGTTTTTCATTTTTGTTACACCTGTACATTCAAGTAAGTTCCTGATACTCTTTCTACTTTTACATTTAATGCATTTATCTATGTTTATGGTCAGGTTTGAAGCAATATATAGAGACTGCTCAATGGTTTTATGATTTATTACTGTGTTTAGAATAAGTTTAACAAATCTTTATATTTGATGATGGGAATATTGTTTTATAGCTATGTCTTTAACAAATGGTGGGTTGCTTGTATTATTTGGGAGGGATTTTTATTAATGTTATTACATGATTGCTGAACTTTCTGTGATTGGCTGAGTCTTTATTTTAAATAGCACTGAGATTTTGTGTTCTGTAATGGTCTGATGAAGCAGAGGTTACTCTGTGAATGTGCTTACCTTCTGTTTTTATAAAGTTACTTCTATATACAGTGATTTATGTCCATGCATGGGAGGAGTTTTTGTTACTGTATTGTGTGACAGTCTACTTATATTACCAGGTCACACTTTGTAACCAGGTGAGTTTTATTTATATATCACTCAATCAACAGACAGCAGTGGCCCACTAGCTCAGTGTGATAAGCAATAAATGTGTTGTTCATTTTGCCACACACAGACCGGGGTATGAATCCAGGGACAGGTGCTAAGATATATTTATAGTAAGAGACAAGTAGTACTATTTATAGAAACAGTTATGTATTGTTAACAGATATTCTTCCCAGCTGTATGAAGGGTATACTAATATCTGTGTCCAGATGTAGTAGTGCATAGTAGTAGTGCATAAACAACATTTCCTAGCAAGATGATAAGACTTCATTAAATAAAATAACATGAAGTACAGTACTATTCCAAGTTAATAAGACAAATTAATGATCTATTGTTGGTACGGCTCTAGTCTAACCCCATGCCTGCCAATGGCGGCAGGATATGTGTAAACTCTCTATACTTTGCACGATACAAGTTTCTCAAGTGTCACGCTGTCACGTATAGTGATCATTGCTGCCAAAAACCTTGGTCACAGATATAAACCCAGTTAAAGTATGCCAGTAGCACACTCACACAACATCAATGTGGAGTACACCGTGGTAGTCATATATGTTCCCTTGACAAGTAATCGTCCCCTGTAGTTATGTACCGGTAGATGTTACAGCTGGGCCAATACCATCCTATCTGGATAGCTTGGGAAGTATGTAGGTGCTACAGAAACTATAGGGCTCTTGTAGACATAAAGTAATAGCAGACCTGTAGACCACTGAGCAGTACTGTTGTGAAAAATATAGCCTATACAGTTGGTAAAGAAATGTCTTTCTCTCCCCACCTCTTATCTGCATCACAAATTATCATTCTTAGACTCTGAGTAGGGTTCCATTTTCACATATGTTGTTCTCAAAACCTAATGTTGGGCCTTGTTTTTGTATTATTGGTTATATATTACAATGGTTACATACTAACAGACCTTCCTGAAATACCAATGTTATTGGCCTTTTACCATAACTGTTACTGGCATGCTGTTACAATAATGACTCTTATTCCCTTTATGTCTGTGTTCTGTATGCTATGCAATTCTATTTTTCTGGGTTAATTGGAACACCCATGCATGCTGTTATAACTAACGTTGAAATGTTCTGTTCATGACTAACCAATACATTTTGACAAATCTCAACATCATAAAATGATTGAGTAGTCCGGTTCTGGTGGATCCGCTTATCCCACCTCATCTGGCCATGACACGTGGTTCCAGCATGTCTGGGACCCAACCTGGAGCTAACTCCTCCATTGGTCCTGCACCACCCACGGGGGGAACTGCCTGAGGGGACGGGGCCTGTCCCACCCAGGCACTGACTCAGAGAGGATGGTCTCACCTGAAAGCAGTTCCCAGGGGTGGTGCTCAGGGTTATGGATGACTGACTGTGTCAGACTGAGGGCAGACTGGCGCACCTGGGGGGGCAGGTCGGCCCTGGCACACAGCCCCCAGTACAGCCACCTTCAGGGATGTGAAGGAGCAGTGGAAACTGCCCACAGGTGGGGAGCTCAGTCCCACTGTTGCCATCTGGGGGCACATGGTCCTCCGATTCTCAAACACCCTCCCTGTCCAAGGTGTTTACCCTCCCATGTGTCATACAATGCCCCTGTCTGCTGTCTTGTCTGTCTGCAAACGTAACCTCTCCTACCCAACTTACCTCCCCAAATGTACCTACAACCCTTCCCCAACATTCCACTTTGTCCTTAAAAAAAAAAAAAAAAAAAAAAAAAAAGGCATCTCTCCCGCAAAGAAAATATCGCCCTAACCATAACTCTCTGTTTCACCCCCATTGTACACTGCTATCAATCAATCATCCCAGCAATTAATCAGGAAAGTTATATCACCCACTCCCCTCCTTGTGGGATGTAAGGCTCCAAATTACAAATTGTCCACAACATGCACAGCTACAGCTATTGCTGTACAAAAAATGGAGAGCTACGGTCCTTTCCTACACCCATCCCGCACATCTCTACCTGCCTTTCATATTGTTTTTCCCCCTGCTTGCCCCCCATTTCATCAATTTCCTATCACCCCTTTTTTCTTTTCTTTTTTTGGAAATAGTGCGGGTTTAAGTGGGACGAAGTGCTGCCTAGCATAGCGGCACATCATGCAAACCCACTTAAAACTGCTTTAATCACCCTACCTGATTCTGACACTGTTATGCACATCAACAAAATAATCACCACTGCTACGTCTCAGACCCAGGGCTCACTGAACTACAGCATAGTGCATTAATCCACTAAGGCAACTCAGCTCAGGAGCATAATTGGTGTTTCTATAGATATATCATGCATTACATTGATGTCACATCAGCAAAAATGTTACCCCTGCCAAGTATTGAACCCAGGAGCCTCTGAACTGCAGAATAGTGCATTAGGCCACTAGGCCAACTCAGCTCTGGAAAATAACTGGTGTTTCTATAGATATATCATGCATTATACTAATGTCACATTAGCAAAAATATTCACTCCTGCCAAATATTGAGCCCAGGACTGTCTGAACTACAGCATAGTGCATTAGCACACTTGGCCAACTCAGCTCTGCGGAGTGACTGCTGTTTTTAAAAACATATCCTGATTACCAGTGACATACTACTTTTACATATAATAGGATAAATGACAGTGTACTTGTGTCTGTGATGCAGACACTGAACCAGTACACAGCCAAATACATGTTGATGGGTGTACGGGAGGCCTACAATATCTGGTAGAGCTAACAAATGCAAAGACTGTTGCAGAATGTCCACAGTTGTACCACCTACTTATGACATGGTTGTCATAAAACCTATTCTGTGTGCTGAAGTACTGGCAAGACAGTGCAGCTTGAGGTTACAAAAGCATGATAGACAGGTAAGTGTCACATGTCCTACCCATCCAAACACACATATTAATGCCAGTCCTGTGTAACACATTGTAAGCAGGCACATATGTCTTCCAGCTACATCTCCCATAATAATGACTCAGTAGTTCTAACTACATGTCTGACATCTGGATAGTCACAGTCCAGTCTGTTGCACAGCAACTACATGCTTGTCAATACAACATAGAAATAACTGAACCCTGCAATGTCCAGCAGAAGTGGTTGCTGCTACAGCAGGCACTGCCACCCACGGTAGCATGTCAAAGGCCTGGAGGGTGGGACACGTCACAAATATGAATACGTGTTCTAAATGTTGCCTAACACTCTCTGGATGGCACTATTACTTAACATATGTACCAGAGGAACATGCCTCACCTGGACTGTTATGGATACTCTAACCCTGGCTATGCTGTGACACAAGAGATGACACTGCTCCCTCACTGACATATACAGCTTGCTGTCCCCCAATGTCTTCACAATCCGTGGTATGACTCCCGGCCAGAATACAGCAGATGTGGCCTGCTACACATGCAGCAGTATGTTCAGCTACCTGCTGCAGACCTACCATACCTCCCAAACACCTAGAACAGGGCATCCCCACAACACCCATACATAAAGGGTTGGGGGGGTGGAAATATTCAGGTGACAGGGACATGTGTCACAGTCTCCCGATACAAGCATACACAGCTGATAGACCAGCATCAACTGCAGCAGAATGCACATTCAGATAAAAATGACGTATGACACTCACATCTGCCTGTCTCCTTACTGACCCAAACACACATTGTTAAACAGTAAACTGCCAGAGAATCAGAAAGTCTGTTAACAATGGCCAAACATAGCATGCAAAACTGTAGACATACTACATCAATCCAAACAGTGAACAGTATTTCTACCTGCTGTCTGTGATGTTGTAGCTCCCACACCTCGACAATGTCCTCCTTACAGGCTAGGAAAAGGACCAAAGCCTACATGAATGCTTTAATTATAGCACTGTGTTGCCATGCCACTGGCTAATGAAAATGCAACCCAGCTTTTCTGGATGCTATTAGCAAGTGTGAGTCACAAATTGGTGCACAGGCAATCACCTGTTTATGAGCATTATCTACAAGAGGGAACTTGCTGCCTATGGTAAAGAGGTCTGTGATTTTCTTCATGAAGACAGACTGTGATTACCAAGGAAAACTGCCACTGGATTTCTGCTCACAAAGAAGTACAGCACTATACCAGGTATGTCATAGAATTAACCATGTAATGGAATGCAGATGGGAGGATGCAGTCATGGGGAATAGGAATTTCAACAGTAGGTCTCAACAACATAATTTGGAATGACATGTTGCCTGCTGTACAGCACCTACAGTCTTCCTTTTTGGCTCTGTCTGCAGTGACATAGATCACAGCTCTGGCCCCTGAGTCCCCCAGCAATGGTCAGCTCATGTATGAATGCTACTGCATTGTCTGTTGTACAATAGTGACAGTAACTACTGGTGGATACAGCTGGCATATCACATCATGTACTGTCAATGAGCCCCTTTCAGTCTCTGAATGTCATACAGGGTTAGTTAAAAGATTGTCTGGGTGTCCCTGACTGTTCCTGACATACTCTGGCTAGGTCACTGTGTACCCCACATCTGTATCTCATTGCCTGGCAGCTATGGCTAGCATACCTGGTGACCCCCTGCAGCAGTACAGCAGGTTATTGGCAGTAGTAGTGGGGGGGGGGGGCACAGGCTCCACCTCAGCAACAGTGTGTACATATGGAGCATACAATGTAAGGGAATGAATACAGTACCAGATATTAATGTACCATTCCTGTGTTTTGAGGGGCCTGGCATGTCAAAGACACATTCCCATACACTGAGGATAACCATTACATATTTCCAACTGGTTTCCAGACATCCACATTTGTCTGGCAGGATATATCAGGCACATGTACACATTTCGCAAACATCTGGGTACTGCAGATGTTGGAGACCTATGAGGAGGAAACCCTATACTACATATGCACTGCTCTCAGTTATTGTGTAGCACAGATCTTGCTGGAATGTCCATATACACTTGTAGTACCACTCACCTATTTGTTGGACATTGGATGTATGACAGTACTGTAACGTTGCCCATAGGGTACACACAACAGTCGATGACAGTGATGGGTGTGGACACATACCAACAAAATCTGTCACAGCACACAGGCCATAACTGGTATATCTAGGACCATATGAGGTTACTAGGGTATTATCCCTGAGCCTCTATATGCCTAGGCCAGATGTTCTCCTATGTTTATGCATGGCAGTACCTGATGACCCAGTCCAACAGAGACACAGGTGGTATCCCAAGGGTGCATGTGCAGTTAACCATCCAGTTACCCAGATTCTGCCTACAAAGGTGTAAATAGATATCCTGCCTGATGTAGACAGAGTGATCATTTCACAGCAGGGTGAGTGTGTGAGACACACATCTGAGCAGCCAACAAGCCCAGTTAATGTCACACACCAGGTTGAGGGTGTGTGAGTGTGTGTGTGTGTTAATACAGTGCAGCTTGAGTTGCACTTGTGCAGCCATCCCAGAAATGTGGAGTCTGTGATTGCCTTCCATGCCCGACAGAGGTCACCTCTGAGAAGTATGTATGAAACCAGGTAGATGGTCGGGCTTATAGCCTATCTGTGTATGTCAATGTTTGAGGCCCTGGTATTCCCTGGTGGAGAACCACTGTCATGTCCCCAGCTGCTACATGCTGTGTAAGGTGAATGATGAATAAACTTATTGCATGCCTAGGATGTTGTTAGTACTGTGATAACATGTGAGGACGTCACTCTCCCCAAAGGGGTTGACACTACATTTCCTGGTATTTGGACTGAGGCCATGTTTTTGGCAGCAGTCATGTACGTGCATGAGACCCTCCTAAGAAGATGTCCGATGACAGCACACAGCATGCAGTTGTCTTCAGACATGGTTGGCCATAGGCCAATGGCTGTGCCCTGCACCTCAGAAGTGTACATCATATATAACAGAGGCCCAAACACAGAACAACAGGTTACACCGCTAGTTATGCATCAACTGCATGAGGTGGATTCCCCTATGTGGATTAGCTGGGTTGTGTCAGCACACCAGTGTGCTACTCCTATGGTAACATATGGTGTGATGCATACTTGGGAGCGTATATCTATTATGGCCAAGTGGGTTATAGTATAAAAGACTTTGTCCAGGTCAAGGTAAGCAGTGTGCACTGTCCCCACCCCCTTCCATGGCTTTGATGATATTGTCAAAGAGGTCAACCGTATGATATAATATTAATAACACATTAGCGAGGCATACCAAGGCAATACTGGCCACAATTTTACATTTATGGCAATTGACCATGTAGACATAAGTGAAAAAAAGCCCTGAGGACTACAGTTAGAGTTAAAGGAGTTAAGGTAGCAAATTTTATTACAGGCTGACAGATGGCCCAGAATAAATGACAGGACATCTATCTCACCTGTATTAAAATGAAAGCCCTAAAAAGGAATAAGTTATCCAAAAACAATTTTTTAAGTACAAGCATTTTTGTATGCATTAAGCTTTTGGAAATGTTTTTATATGATGTGAATATTTAATACATGAATTTAAAATGACTTGGTTTTAACTTTTTTCTTCCTTTTTTCCTATTTATGTCTATTTATAACTTCTTATGATATAAGTATGTGACCAGTAACGTTTATTCACAAAGTCTCAGTTGTATTAGTTTTAACTGTGATTCAGTCACTAAGAGGTTAATTAATGTTCTTTCTCAGTGTTGTTCAGCTAGCTCCTCTCCCTTTTTTTACCCAATTAGAGTGTATTTACATATATATAACGGTTGTCTTGCATTTTAATGGTGTCTGATGAAGTTAACACTTGTTTAACGAAAGCACACACGTTTATACTTGTTCATTTGTGGATTTTACTATTAAAATATTTGTGGTTTCATCATCACCGGAGTGATTTTTGCCTGTGATACTCTGCCTGTCAGGACTTTTCATTTATTCAGTTTATTTTACTGTTTTTGTTTTTTTTTTTTTTTAGATCAACTGAGTGTAACAGACATGATCCCTTCCTTCACAAAGCCTAGCTGTATGTGATGGAGTGTGTGGAGGTCGCCAATGTCCTTGTTAATGAGGTTCACTATAAACTGTGCTAAGGCCTTGCAGAACAGCCTAGTTAGGCTGATGGGTGCATAATGGAACAGATTGGTGGACACTCCACCTTAGTGTAAAGGGGTGACAGTGGTTGTCCTTCACACGGCTGGGACAAAGGCTGCAGTCAGGACTCCTTTGAATACAGTGCCTTATGATGTTGCAAGGTTATACCATAAAAAAATCCAAGAAGATACCCAAAATCACAAAGTGAAAATCCAAAATCCAAAATTTATTTTATTGTGAGCACTTTTGTCCACGTAAAATGCATGAACTTATTCAGACAACTAAAACCACAATAGTCAGACTTTAAATATTACAGTTAGTTATGACATCATTAAGTACCTCCCATTCTTTTCCATTCTGTTGTTCATTAAATATCTAATGACATTTTGTACAAACATTAATAATTCACTTAGTAAAAAGGGTAATAAACTGCCCTATAGAGTAACAGGTTATGAAAATTACATTTACCTTAACCGTGATTTTAACTTTAAAATACACTTTAAAGAACAGTGGTCATTTAAACCCGGGAATAAATATGTATTAAGTTTTAATTGCCAGAGGAGTTCCCTTTCCTCTAGCTTCATCTCCCAAGGTCCCCCTGTAACATTTACATCCACCTGTTTGATTATCAAGTAGAAGAAATGATGGTTTGGTTCATCCATGGTGTGCTTGGATAAAGCATTTGTGCTATTTTGCTTACTTATACAATACTGGGGTTCATATATGTTTTGTTTAAAGTGCCGCTCTGTTTTTCCTATGTAAAAACAGTTGCATTGCTGGCACTCAGCTAGATATACAACACCTTTTGTGTTGCAATCATACTTCCCAGTAAGTGTATGCCATATGTTTGCCACTGTAAAGGACATTGCCACTTTGATATACCTACAAAAGGGGCACCTACCACACTTCATAATACCTTTATTAGGGATATAAGATCTGTTGTTTCTCTTTAAAATTGACTTGATATTATACCCCCTTCTAAAGGTGATGCGTGGCTTGAGTCCTAATTTGTTCCTCATGAGCACATCATCAGTAATTAGGGCCCAGTTTTTTTTTCCAAGATATCCCTCAATAAATTGGCATCTTGTGAAATTGTGGTGAAACTGATATTATAATCAAGATGTTGTGTATTGCTTGTATGTAACTCGGTAAAATGATTATGTTCATTGGGTTCACAACTGTTCTTACTTAAAATAGGTTTAAAGTGCCCTATTGACCTTTTCCTTACAACCTCCACTATAATGTCATCTAGCAAGTTCAAGGGGTATCCTGTTTTGAGAAACATATTTTCAGTGTCTCACATTCCAATTCAAAATCTTAAGGAATTCATTTTTGCTGCCCTTACTAACTGTCCTTTCACAACAGCTCTTTTTTGATGTAAAGGATGGCTGCTGTGAAAATGCAAAAAATCATTAGAATATGTAGGTTTCCTATATATTCTGGCTATGTATCTATGACTGGTAACATATTTTGTTAGTAGTACATCTAAATATGATATTTCCTTATTGTTAAATTGGAATGTAAATTTTAAAAAATGTCATGTGAGAGAGGTCCTCCATGAAGAGGTCAACATCCTCCTGTACCCCTGGTCATAGCACATGACCTGGCAGTTGATGGAGTAATATCCCTTGTGGTTTAGACAGCCTCTACCCTCCTCACAAGGTGGTACTTTGATGTGCACATGAATGCAGTCTATGGTACCCAGTACCTCTGGGTAGTTTGCTACATGGTGGAAGAGATGCATATTGCTGGTCCTCTCCTCAGGGGTGTGGGATAAATAAATGTGCTCATTTTCATGTGTTAGCATGACATCCTGGTGGAGTAACCTGGATGCGGATGCCTTTGAGACCCCCATCATGTCCCTAGTAGGTCTTTGGAAAGTACCTGTACCTAGTATTCTTAAGGCTATACATACCTTTCTTTCCACTGGAATGGGTTACCCTCTGTTAGCTCTGGGTCTCTCCAGCTCATGTAGCCCCTGAAAGGTTACCTTGGGCCTGAACACTATTCTCCTTCAAATTCTGGGCCTATTGTCAGCTTCAGCATCATCACTGACCTCAGCCTCTAGCACATACAGATGTAGCAGAGCAGCAGCAGCCCATGTCATTTTGTCTGCTAAAATTCCCAAGTGTGTATTCTAATGGTGAAGAGAATGTGGGAAAAGGCAGATTGAAGGGTGCATGCATACTTTATACTGGTATGCTGCAGATGCAGCCTGTGTGATTAGCTATGATACATTCCACCTGCCAGGTATATCATTGAGGGGTTTGAATGGGCCAGTGTCAGTGGAACAAGGCTCATCAGTCATTTATACTTGAATGGCTTTCCCAGGCTATTTCCTTTTATTTATTTATTTTTTTTAATTTCTTCCACTGCTAAGCAGTGCAGCACACCTCGCAAACTCGCAACGCTAGTCTAACCATTGTTCAGCAGTTTGGACCCTCCCGTGTACACAGACATGCTTAGCTTTTCTTTAACCAGCTAAAACATGTGCTGCGAGGCTAAGTATAACTGAACAGCCTCAGTCATGCCTCCCGCTTAGCTGTGTTAGCTGAGTGCAAACAGGCACCACTAAGATCCAATTCACTTAAACATGGTGTGACACACCCCCTTTTGATGTTAGCTATCTGTTCCGCCTACACCAACACAGTTCTAGCCCTACCATGGTTAGTACCTATGGACACGGTGTTTCTTTTTGCTATTCAATACCTAATTGCTTATACTCAGGATACTGCACTACACCAGGGCCTGTCTCCTTAGCAATCACTGTAACCTGCCATTGTATGACTCTGCATGCTGGACACTATAATGCAATACTTTTGCATATGTGTAAATTTCATATTTTGCAGTTTTTATTTATTTATTTATTTATTTATTTTGCAAAATGGCATGTTTATGCATCACTGCTCGCTGCTTAAACATAAAATACTTGCTGCTCGCATGATGAATGTGCAATAAACACCCTTTTTTGGGGCTTTTACTGCCCCTGTTTAAAATGTATACTCCAGTACACGGTTTGTAACAACGTATATTTTTTTATACTGCAATGGCACCTACACGGGTGCCTTTCTGCTTGCTGAATCATAAATTCACCTCATTTGCATAGTTTTCACCAGCTTATCAGGTGATTTGCATTCCGCAGACACCTACATGTCCACATGGTGTCCACACCCTCATGTATGCCCCCAGCCCTGTTTCCTGGATCGCTCAACCGCCATGTTCCATGTTCGGGCTGCAACATTATTCCTATATAAAATATCGCTCCGTGTAGTGTTTATTGAATTCCACCCATTCTCTTACTCTGTGTAGTAACGAACTTCTTTCCATAACACACATTAGTTTAGTACCAACTTGCTAGGCAGCCATACCATAAATTAGTACTAATTACATTTTAAATGGCAAAACTTCATGGCTAGTCATGTGCTTCACATCTGCACGATGCTTGTATTTTGAACTGGTTGTTATGCAAAATGTCACAGAGCTAATCATACATGTTAGGCAGTGGATCGCAACTGCATAGTAAACAAAGCACTACATAAGAAAAAGAGAGGTGCTACGGGTAATGAAAAAATCAAGGTTACGCCGATGTATAGCAGAGGCAGTGCTAAACTCATGTGCATAGCCAGCATGATGGACTTCACAGCTAAGGCAAGCTAGCATGACTAAATCAATGCATAGATTCCCACTGCAACATAAAGGTATAAAGTAAATGTAATGCACCAGAAGAGGAGTGAAGTACAGCTGAGCACAGTGGCCAACAAAAAGCCCAGCATGGGTACATACAGCACACTGGAATCTCTGTCCAGTGTAAAAATGAGGAGAAAATGGGGAATATAAGAATATAGGAAAAGGGAGAACAGCAAGCTAGGGTAAACAAAACAGGGTCATCATAAAGTAAAAATGGGTGGGGGTGAAAGAGTAACTTTTTTCGCAAAGATTCCATTTTGTAAGTTTTACAAAAGAAGAAAAAGGTGGCAAAGGTATTAAGGGATGCAGGTAGATGACAGAGAAAAATAAGGGCTGGTTGCAGGAACAGAGATAGAAACATGGACAGTATACCCAAAAAGATGGAGATGATACTGCATGATGTGGAGAATTGGGCAATGAACAAGCAATGGTGAATGGCTCATAAGGACAGGAACAAACAAGGATGATGATAAAATGGGGTTATGGTGTGATTGAGTAGCAGTGCACCCCAGACAGTGACAGACCTATGCATCAGACATCTGGTTTCCCAATGCTGTGAGCAACATGCTTCTCCAGTGGCGCAATAACTGGGGCCTTCCAGTAATGGGACGTTGATAGCCATATCAGAAGGCAGCTGATTCTCCCAGTGTAGACATCCAGCTGATGATGCACCTTGATAGCAACTAGCTTCTACATTTCATGGTGGTTGATCTTCAGTTGAGAAATCTTCATTTCCCCTTCCTGAAGGACAGATTTACAAAGGGGACAGCAGTGACTCCTCCAGGTCACAATCGAGACAGTAGTCTTCATCTCCCTGCCAAAAATAAAGCTGCCAGCCACAGATGACACAGTGCCACAGGTGGCAAAGGCTGAAGTGGCTTGGCTTGCTTCTCCTACTTCTCCTACACAACTGGACCACAGAATGGCAACATAAAGGTAAAAAAGCAACAGACACAGGTATGAAAAAAACATCAGTGCAGATGTAAAATGGAATGCCACACAATGCTAGCACTGCTTATCAAAACTTTGATGGCAGCACAGTGGTTTCACTCAACTTTCCTACCAGCTCATGCCATGCTACTTTCTTCAAAGGGCCATTATAATGGCCATGTACTTACTTCTTAAAATTCTTGTGCAGGAAGAACAGAAAAATCTTGTTGCCCCTAGCACATCATCCTGCACAGCTGCATCCCATAGTTCCTAAAGTAGCCATGGCTACTCAATCAGTTCTACTTAATGGTAGCCACATGCACAGATACACCAACTTGTGAATCCGATGCCATGCAACATGGTGCTGCTCAGTAGCACTATGTGTATATGTTTATGCTGTGTGTTCAAC
Source organism: Protopterus annectens (assembly GCF_019279795.1). Classification (NCBI taxonomy): domain Eukaryota; kingdom Metazoa; phylum Chordata; order Ceratodontiformes; family Protopteridae; genus Protopterus; species Protopterus annectens. The sequence continues at coordinate 1,677,179,947 of NC_056739.1, forward strand.
CATACAAATTCAAATGATTCATGTTCACCATGAAGTGCCACTTATGCTGACATATATAGATAGTGAACCAAGCCGTGACAGAGATTCACAGTGTGGATGTTAGGCAAGTGTTTTAAATGTCAGTGCGCATGTGTAAATAAAACGCATGACAGTGACATGACCCAGAAGTGTCTATCTGTGGCTGTGTGGGTTCAAAATGAGGTAATAAGAAACTGTGGGTGGACTTACTGCAGCTGATAACTAGGTGCATAAGGGGGGTTGCCACAGTTACAGTCATATGTATTGTGTAACACAACTAATAGCCACTCACTGGCTAAAATGTTTTGACAGAGTTGTGTAGGTATTGACATGGCAACTTAGGGAAGGGGGGTAACACCTTGTTAACTTCATTGGTCATCAGAATGCTACTGCATGTCCTGCACATGCATGACACGTACATCTTGACAAAGGTGTCACTGACAACCATATTCGGACCAAATTTACTGGGACTGGTATAGAATGCAAATGCTGTAGACAGATTTCACACAGCTCGGCAACAGATATAAAAAAGTTACTGATTTGATATTCTGTGTAAAAGAAAAGGGAAATGACATTGTGACTGACAGGTCCACCGTGGTGGAAGAAGTGGACAACCAACAAGGTATCAGCTTACTGAGATGAAGGAATTTTTTTTATACCATGTTAGAAACTTGCAGAATAACACCCTGTGGCAGCAAGCCTTCCCCCACTAAGTCCTCCTGCACGCAGTCAATACCTGTGTGCATCTTTGTGCATCATTTACTGGTATTTTTATAGCCCAAAAGACAGACTGCACAATTCTATACATAGGTTACCAAGCAGTATCTGGGAGAAAGAGCAAACAGAAGAAAAAACACTGCTGCTGACAGACCTTAGGACTCTGTATAGTAATGGCTGAAACTCCCTGCATGCAGTTAATGGCCCAACTCCTTGCATGTACACATCACCCTAGAGGCTAGTTCTGCTGTGAGGCATGGTTATGAATAACTGTTCTGCCAAGGGTCCTTAAAAGCAAGAATAAACTTCATTATGCAACCAGGGTAAACAATAAGACTGATGTCATGCTAACAAACACTGCATCTGGTTGATACACACTGCTTTGGCTATACTCATTGATACCCTCTTATTTAACCTTAACAAGACTTGGTACCTATAAATAGGGAACTAGATTCACCTTTTTGTCAATACCACTGGCAACCACACTTACATTAATATGTGCCTCACTGAAATATATTGTGAAAAAGTCATTAATGATCTAGTACATATTAAAGCACCCTTTTAATGTAAATTGCATGAACAGACACTTAAGGTTAATAATAAATTAAAGAAAATAAATCATCGTAAGCAATAGGTTTTGATCAGTTTGTTGCTTAAAATGTGAAATTCTGTTTCTGTGGCTTACCTTATAGTTAAAGGCATAGGTAGTAAATAGGTCATAATAAGTTATCTTTTATTTATATATTTCATTGATTAGACTGATAAATGAGTATATAATGTTCTGTTCTGTAATCTAAAGTTATACCATCTGACATAGTTTGAAGATATTTACAGTTCTTAAAGAAAACAGAAGGACTGGAAAATTGAAAGTAACCCTTGAAACTACAGTAGGTGAGTATTTCTCTATCCACCAGACTACTTGGATAGGTCTTATGCTAAGACTACAAAGCTATGTTAGACCCATTTCTGTTTGAAAATCTATATATACTGAATTCTACTTCTTGCAGTTCTACCACCCCTCAAATCTGCAGTGTATCAGTTGCATAATTTGTGAAGGGGATACGCACCATGCATAAGAGTCTAAACTTGAACTGGGCACTGACATATTTGCTAGGTTGTATTAAAGACAGTAATTTCACTGATGTCAATATTGTATTTTGTTTTCATTTCCACTTGCACATGCAGAACTGGAAGCTCAGACAACTATAGGGCAGTATATGTTAAACAATTCATTTATAGGTTCATAGGTTCACAGGATGATACTAGGCTATTGGCCTGGAGACCATTATAAGCCTAGTTAAGAATTTCACCCATGTTCCCACAAAGTCAGTAGCTGTTTCCCCTGTCCAGCAGGGACACAGGTGGGATCCCAGGGGTATACTTTCTGTTTCCTATCCAGTCGTCCAGGTTTCTCTTAAAGGGGGCTAGTGAGGTACTCTGCTAGACATGGAGATGGAGTGTATTGCACAGATGGGGGAGTTTTGGGGATACAAATCTATCCTGCCAGCAAGTTCTATTAAGGTCACAGACCAGATTGAGGCCTTGCATGTGGGTTATGTGAATGGAGTTTTACTTATGGATATGCAGCAACTCCATCAAGACATGTCTCAGATGGCCTTCTATGACAGACATAGGTCATCTCTGAGCAGTCTGTATGAGATTGAATAGAGGGACAGGGCTTTTAGCCTATCTGTATAGGATAGGTGTTTGAGAGCCTGGATTTTCCTGGTCAGAAAACTCTATGGTCTCTCTAGCTGCCGCATGTGCTTGGCAAGGTACATGCTGAAGGGGGCATTGTACTCGATAATGGGTCTGATAAGGGAGGAGTACAGGGATGTTATAACCTCCTTGTTCCTGGATGAAATACTCTTACTTATGAGGTGGACCATGTAGAAAGACTTCCATACAACGGAGGCAACATGATGGTCAAAAGTCAGGTTGCTATCAACCTGGGTGTCCAAGTCCTTCATGACTGATTGCATGCTTAGTATGTTGTTATTAATGTGATAATTAGTGGGAATGCCATTTTCCCCAAAAGGGATAATGATGCATTTCTCGGAATTCAGTTTGTGGCCATGCTTCTGGCACCAGTCATTAGTTTGGGTAATGCCCTCTTGGAGGATGTTCACATCACTAGGGGAATTTAAGATGGTGCCCAGCTTGTGGTCATCTGCAAACTTGGTCAGCCACAGACCACTGGTTTTGGCTTGCACCTCAGAAAGTATATCGCAAACAGTAGAGGTCCCAAGACTGATCCTTGGGTAGACTGCTCATTACAGGTCTGCTACAACAGGTGGGTTCCCTATTTTGACTGAGTGGGTTCTATCAGTGAGCCAGGTAGCTACCCATCTGGTAACATAAACTTTCCTGGCTAGCCTTCAAAACTGTATTTATTATGCCTGAGTGAGAATAATGGCAAGGTCTTTGGCTAGGTCAAGGTAGGTGGTGTGCACCATCTTCCCCTCATCCATGACTTTGGTGACTATTTCAAAGAAGTCAACCAAGTTTAACAGGCACGATCATCCTTTGACAAAAACCAAACTGTGTGGTGTCAAGCATTTGGAGGCTGCCAATGTCCTTGTTTATAAGGTCCATGGCAATGCTTTCAGTGGCCTTGCAGATCAAGGCTTGTTAGAATGATGGGGCTATAATTGCCTGGCTCAGTGGATACTTCACCTTTGTGGGGAGGGATGATAGTGGGTGTCCTCCATTTGCTGGTACAAAGCCTGTGCTCAGACTATGGCCTTTACTCGGCCTTTTTACAGCTGCAAAACATATAAAACAAAATAATAATGGTAAAAGTAACAGAAATATTGGGCCCAGTTCCAAAACATTTGCTCTCAGTGAAAATGACAACTTACACTGAGAACAGGTTGACAGCACATGTTTTGGAATCTGGCCACCTGTGGAAGCCTCATTATAGATAACAATGAAGTGAGCCACTTATGCTGAAAACAAGACTTTCAGAATCGGGGCAGATTTACACTGAGAGCAACTCTTTTGGAATCTTGCCCTTTATTTTCTGTGCAAACATTGATTATTGTGTGTAGGGGATGCAACCCAGGCTAATTACACCACCCACTCCAGTTTACTAAGGGGGCAAAATATGCTCTTTTAGCCAACTGACAAAAGCAATTTCTATCAGCTTAAAAAGGGAGGGAGGCAGCAGAAGGAAGTTTTTAAAGTCAATCCTCAGCTGAAAAGGGGCAGTTTTGATTAGAAAGAAAAAAATCTTGGCGTGGGCATTGCATCTTCCCAGTAGCAATGACAAAGATCCAAATAAACAGTGGAAATGTTGTGTGGATACTAATTTTAAAATCAAGGTAAGCCTTCTTAACTAAAAAAAAAAAAAAAACTTCTTCAATGAAATACACAGATTTTTTACATCTCTGTAATTACACTCTACTTTCTTTAAATAGAACAAATATTTTGCAATAGATTATTTGAACCTGTACTGGAAACAAACCTTAAAAACGAGTGTTGATTCATTGCGTTACCATTAATTTACTCAGCTAGTTAATGAACCAATTAAACCAAACTCCAACATTGAGAATTGCTCAATTCTAGACTAGATAAGTTCAAATTACTCTAGTCAATGAAGAAATATCAGTCATGGAAGCCTCTGTTGAGGGCAAACAGATCTCTTGATGAAATGTCAAAATATAAAACAATAAAATGTGGCATCAAAGTAAGCTTCAAAACCTCCTTGTCTGCAGAGAATGTTTGAGTTGCTGAGCTAAAAAGTGATAATAAAGCCTAGCAGTGGTTTTAAACATACTCCTCCAACTGAAAAATAAATCCCAGGATTCAATAAACTCCATGTAGGCTCCATGCAGAACCTGCATGGAGTGTATCTGGCTTAATTATAACTTAATTAATTAGGACTTAATTACTATCCATAAACCTAAACATCCTGCTGGACAACTTCTCCTATCTTTCTCGTTAGGCAAAAAATGGAATTCCCTTCCCTCCACACTAAGAACCATACAAAACTCAGTAAACTTCAAAACCCAACTATTCAAACACCTGTCCACTAAACGTAAATGTACCTGCCTTCACCCAACCTAATCCAAGGGGGTTCTCGCTCTGGTTCCCAAGCTCTACAACTCTCATAGTTATCTTCCTATGAGCCTATCTAAGCTCTCAATTGCTATAGCTTCTCTTTAAGCTCTCACCTCCTACAGCTACCCTCACACAGCCCAACCTTGTAAATATTGTAAATAGCATTCCACTGTTGATGTGTGTATGTAAAGCGTATTTACATTTTCTTAAAAGGTTTGTATGTAAACTGTTTCTACACCTAACCCATATCTGTTTTCCTCAAATGAAACTGTGCGATCCCTACCTTCAAGCTTAATGAATTTGCTAACTATGCATGATATTGAATGCATTTATGAGTAACTATTCTACATAAGATCTTTAATATTAACTATCATATGTATCTAAATTGTATAATGCATCTTGGAGCTTTTCTCCCCGGGCCTCCAATGAAAATGGGCCAATTTGGCCCAGTGGACTTCCCTGGTAATCAAATTTCAAATAAATAAAATACATAAATAAATAAATGTGTTCTCAGCAACACACAATGCATATTAATGGCACACCTAAGCGATGTTTCATTGGGCATTTCAGTGGTGTTGGCTGCAAAACCTCATGGAGCAACACAGATAATTAGTCTGTGTGCAGAATAGCACCAACGGTCCGCACCAATAACTCTCAACCACTTAGAGCAAGAACTCTGTACAACGTTGTTAAATAAAGTGGGAGAAAGGGCAAATATAGGGACATAGGGAAGTATTGCCCTTATAAACCTAGAAAGTTGACAGAATAAAAGATTATGCATTAGCATACATTTTCTGAAGAATATGAAGTCTGAAATGAAAATGCCTGTCATTATTTAGTGACTTCTGTCCGAAATATTTTTTTTTTTTTAAAATAAAACACTTTTTGAGGAACACAGCAAAAATATCAGCCAAAACTCTGGATATTCTGTGAAAAGCTGTATAGTTGAAAGGTATGTTCGTCCTGCACAGAAATGAACAGTAATCACTATTAGACATACAGACCAGCACTCTGTTAGTGCAAGACATGTGACCAAAGCCATGAGCAATGCGGAAAAATCCCAGAACTGGTTATATTTGTATACTTTGGCTTTTCTCATTTTTTATTTTTGCCATGTTTGTACAATGCTCCCTGTTGTTTGTCTATGCTTACCTGGTTTGTGCAACAGGACCACCCATGTATCAGACATGACCCAGACACCCAAAAATAGAAAGTGGATGCTTTCAGTTGCTATTGCTGAGCAACGCTGGGCATCGCACAAACCCAGTAAGCAGGGTTGCAATATGCTCATACCATCAAGATAACAATGAGTACTAAAATACATGACCTCATGTAACTAATCCTGTGGTGAGATGTGTTGAGTGTTGGACTGGAATGTAGATGGTCTTCAGTTCTAGTTCAGGGTATGCAAACTTTACTTATACTGTTGTGACACTGCAGCTTATACAAATAAAGCGGTACTCCAATGAAATAACCATGGGATTGCATTGGTTGAATGTTATTTTCTGATACATTTGAAAAAGCTGCACACCGCTTAACATCATGCAAACCAATGCACTTGGTTTAGTGTGTTTGCACGATGGTGAGTACCTCGCAGCTTTTTCAAATACAACAAAATGAAGACAGTCTGCACTCTCACTAAGCACAATTGGCATGAAAAGGATATTTAAAAGTGAATTGGCAGGAATTGCACATCGGACATTGAGCTTGAACTTGTGCAGATATGTCAGGTGTTGGAGAGGGTGTGTGATTCAGAGCACACTACTGGGGTGTTCAGGAGTCCATGGTCTTTATTGGGCTCCTAGTTAAGTATCATGGGCCCCACCTCATGCTGGAAAGCTATACTGGCTCACAATACAAATCTGAACCCTGGTCTAGTTTGGCATGGGCTATGTCCAGTATGACTGGTATCCCACGCACTGGGAAACAATGTTGTCACCATTCTGATGACCTCTGATGGAGGAAACAGAATCCTCTTGATCATTGGATCAGGGAGTGTTAGGCAGAGAGCACCCCAAAGATTTGTACATATTAATTTCATTTAGTATTCATAAATATTGAACTGTGGTGGTGGTGCTGCGGTAGCTTTGTCACCTCACAGTAAGATGTTGTCCTGTTCAATTCTCAGCTAGAGCGTCTTCTGTGTGGAGACATGCGTGAATGGGCGTACCTTCATTGAAGGTTGTGTGTCAGGGCCGGCAACTCGGCATGTAAAAATCTACTGCCAATCATTAGCAGACCGGAGTTCCGCTGTGGCGACTCCTAACCGGGAAAAGCCGACACAACATTCATAAATATTGAAGCTGAATTTGGTAAAAACCGGTATTCATAATGCATTTTTCTTTTCCCCTCTTTCCACAGCTGCAGAAGAGAGACCCTCAAATGTGAGGTCCCATGCCAGGTGATTGGCCAGGATACGAGAAGTATGTAGTATGTAACCATAATTATATAAAATACTGTTATTGCAGCCTTAACAGTTAAAGATGGATTAGTTGTTATATCATACAGTTATATGAACCTAGGAATGCATATCTGAACTGTGAAAACACGTATGCATGCATTACTCTGTAGCACAGCTTTCAACTGTACTTAGTTTTGCTGAATAACCAGATTTATGAATCACTGTTTTGGTCTGTTCATTGTAAGATTTATGGTTGTCTGGCAAGTAATTGATACTGATGTCAATAAATAATGAGTACCAAAATGTATGTTAACACAAATCTTATGCAACTATCCATGTGGGTAAGAGTAATATTTGTAATATGTTCCTAGTTATGGGTCATTGTACACCCATTAATTTATGATATGTCAAGATATCCTGCTCTAAATGGTGGAGAGGTGTGGTCTATAACACAAAGCAACAGTTGCACTTTCTCAGATAACAGTGAACATGAATCTATAAAGTGTAAAATGAAAGAGTGCTTGCATTATGTTGTATTCCAAAGGAAGAGTACAGTATTATAGTAATTGCTGCTTCTGGGTTCAAATACCACTCTCCCAAATATAAAACTCAGCTGATTACAATACTGCTTAGCTTGTTATCAATAAAAAATACAGTACTGTTACATAATCATCATTATAGCATTTGAAATACAGACCTATGTACCTGTGGCTTGGATGGCCTGCTGTCAAAATCAATACATAGAAATTGCATATATGCAATATATGCAACCATGAATGATTGCTGGATGTGATATGATATGTACTACAGTGTATATGTTTTAGCAACTGGGTAGTATTTAAAGTAATAAAGAAATGTCTTAATATTTGTTATTGTTAAAAGTAAAATGTAACAGAATATAATGAGTTATTTATAGAAAGCTTTGTATATTATCTCTGCAGTTATTGATGTTCTTTTTTCTTTTCTCTCACCTCACCCCTTCTCTTTGTTTTTTTTATGTATTTATTTTTTATTATTTGTATTGCTATTATTATTATATTATGTATATAATCATATTTTTATTATCATCATTATTTTTATTACTTCTTATGTTTTGTTTATTATGTATAATTTTCTATTGTTTTGTTGTTAAATACATAAAAAGTCTACACTTCAAATGCTATCATGATGAACTACTGCATTTTTATTAATGAAAACCTAAAACACTATTGTAAACAGCCGAGTTTAAATTTGGGGAGTGTGGTATTCAAACCCACAAGCAGTAGATACATGTTTATCTGTCTGTTTCTTTTGGACAGGAAAAATGGGGCCGACTGTGTTATTAATGGCAGCAGCAACTTCACTCAGGTGGACACACCATTCTGACACAACAGGGATATCTTTTCTGTTCCCTCTCCCCGGAATGACAAGGCTGTCTCTTCCTTGCTCACTAAGGGGACCCCAGTGGATGCAGAGGCTGTAGCTAACCCATGGTCCATAGTGGCTGAAAGTGCTACACCAGAGGGATTTGGGTAAAACTTATAAAATAAAAGCGGGCGAGAATCAATAGAAGCCGGCAAAACTCCAAAAGGCAAATTTATTTAAGTAAGCGCTTTCGGCAAGGTTCTTACCCTGCCTTCTTGGGTTAAAGATGAGTCATCTAGGGTACATCAAATGACCACAGCAGTCAGCCACCTGTGGCTGAGACAAATTGCCAACCTGCTGTAGTGGCAAAGGCTGTTCAATTAACTTTTTTCTTTTTGTGGCTGAAAGATGGACTAACCATGGGTCCTGCAGTTTGTTCCATGGTCATGTAGAAAATAATGTCTCTTTTACAGCGAAGACAAGCAGCAAATGCCAGTAAGAAATACAAGTCTTTAAAATTCACTTTTTCACAGAAAAACACAATACAAAGCACTTTAAAATACCTTCCCAGCCCTCCAATATTAAAATAAACACAATTTATCTACAGAAAACAAAAATGATTTTTAGTTACTTTACACAACTGTTAAACTGACAGGAAAAAAGAGACTCCCATTGAAAAGTATGATACAGTCTCATGACAGTTTATTAAAAGACAAAACTCCAAGCTCTAAAATAACTTTCCTGAAGAGGAAAGTAATAAAACACAAAAACATTTAGACAAAGGAAGGCTTTCCCCCAAGGGAACTTATCTGTTCTGCAACAGAACAAGCATCAAGCTGACGGTCAATCGTTGAAAACCTTATGGGATTACATTCTTTGGCATCAGTAAAGCTATGAAGGGCTTGCTGAATAAACATGTCTTTTAGTCAGCTCCGCACAAGCTGCCTGACAATTGCATGGAAGTAGTCCTGAAGCTTTGGAAGCTGGCTGGCTGCTATATCCTTGGCAAGATAAAACCCATATAGCTATGGCTATTTCAGCAATGATCAATATGATGAACATCTAGGTGTATCAAAGAGGCACCAGCACCTTGAATTACTTTTCAATGTGGGGAGGCCCTTGTTTTTCATAAAGCTCTTTGAAAAACATGACTTGGAAAAGTCACAAGCAGACTTACTGCATTACCAGCAAAATAGTAACCAGTGTAACAAAATGGCAAACAATGCAAAGCATGCTCCATGATGAAGGCACTTGACAATACTAGGAAATCTAAGGAATTTCTGGAAAGAAGTGAATATCAAGCAAGGAGAGGCAAATAGAATAATGTATATTTATTCATACAGGTGGTTCAGGTAATGTATCTTTACTCAGAGGTGTAGTTCATGTGGATATTGTCAGACTGAGTGCCAAAAATTTGTCATATTTGGACATCAGTTCTGCTCTTTCACACCATACGCAATTCCTCTTGTCTTGCTGCTCAACAATTATTCAGTTTTCAGAGGTATCATTTTCAATGATTAACAAATGTTTTTGTAAAATTCCAAAATTTGCCAAAAAATGTATGCCCTATTTTCTACATTTTTGTATGCATGCAAAACATTTCAAGGGGTACCTGCTAGCTATATCATTATCAACTTGGCATCTTTCCTGATATCAAGAAAAATGCAAAAATAATGTCACTACAGAAAATGTCTCAACACAATGTGTTGAGCTCTAAGGACAATCTCCTTATTTTCTCTTCTTAATGATTTAGTTGAAAAAATTGTTTTCCACATTTATAAGTGCATCTAAAGGTCTATGGCTTACTAAGTTAGTACAAGCATGGACTAAGTTATGGTCTTAGTTATTACATAGCCCTGCTGCTTCTAATCAGTACTATTTCAGTGCCAACAGTAAGGTATCACTAACTGGAGTCATCTTCTTGGACCTGATAAAAGCCTTCAGCTCGATAAACTACTTTCTAAACTAAGTCTGTATGTACTGGGACCAAGGGAAATGAAATAACTCTCTGACGTCTTGAACAGCAAGCTCTTCTTGGGGATTATCAGTCATTGTCACCATTAGGAGAACCTACAAGAAGTTTGTTTCATCCAAAATGTCAACTTTTCAGTGCACCAGCACTGACTAGGCTGTGCATTGTGGGCTTGGTTGTGGTTCACATGACTCAGAGGTGAGGGAGAAGGTTAGCTTTATGTTTGTTTTACATGTGTTTCCATTTTCTTAAGTGTGTGACCTCGGAGAGAGTATATCTAGAGATTGCTGGGTATACAGCATTTCCCCGCAAGGTGTAGGTGGCATTGGCTTCCCCTTCAAAAATTATTTTTATGTTTTCTATGACTATGGGAATGCAATTATTTTAAGTTTTGAACTTTGCATCATTTATAAGATTTAAACCTCTTAGCTTAGAGTATTCACATGTCGGGTAAAGAACACATTATTATTCATAGTGAATCCCATTCTCAACTTCTGCCTGTTAAAAGTGGGGTGCCACAGTGCTCTGCCCCAAATACCCTAGTATTTATACTTTTTATTCTCACAAATCAGTAGTGTGACATGAGGAAGCAAAACTGTGTATGGTGAGGACTTGATTTTGACAGAATCCTGTAATGACAGCAGTAAAACTGCTTCCAAACTAACCGGTTGCCTTTGAAAGTTCACCATGGTTTTCATCACAAAGTAAATTTACTGAAAACAAAGTAAGTTTTTTTTGGAACCTACAAGAGACATGGTGCAGTGTGACTAGACCCTGCCATTACATTAACCCATCATATTAGTAAGGCCATAGATAAGACCTTCAATATTGATTCCTGTTTTCCAGGGAATCAAAGCCCTCATTTTTTAAGGAAACCATTATGTAGTAAGTACATATATGTATGTATTTATTTATCTATTTTATTTATTTGTGTTTGTCTACTGGGATAGAGCACTGATCACAGAGTGACGGACTGCAGGCTTATTCTGGGTTACCAGAAATAGAAACAATACAGTATTCATTAACATAGGTGATACAAATAGAGTTCATTAATGTAAGTTAAACATGATTACACTATTACATTTTTGTACATATTTGCATAAAGAGGATAGCTTAACAGAGGGATAAAGGTTAAGTAGCAAAGGGAGAAGTTGATAAGAGGAAGAGAACGGTGTATGAGTAGAAACAGATGTAGGAATGGATATCAACTATGCTGTTTAACGAGCTTTCTATGCAGACAGTATTAAGAGAAAGTGCATGAATGGACAAACTGCTGAAGTCAATCATTGGGATCATATGATATGTCCATCAGCCAGGCAGTTATAGTCTGATGGTTTCCGCATTTAGTGTTTGAGTAAAGGCCTACTAAAGATTGACTAATATGATATTTTCACTAGGTCATTGGTGAGTGACTGCTATGAATTTGGTGCAAGAGTTGAGAAGTTGTAGCTGGAGGAAAGTAATTTGAAGGAAGGTGCTTGTATAGATGGGCAACCTCCAGTGTGACTTCTGAGGTTGTACGTTGAGGTTGTAGCAAAATGTTTTATTGCTGGGTGGTATTTCTTGATTGAGTAATTTGACCATAAGGAGCCCAGGAGAAGATGTGCTCTACTTTGAATTGGTAACCATTAGCTTTGGCTACTGTGAGACAATAATTTTCATTCTGGGAAGACAAAGAGATGAATTCGCAAATTTTATTTGAAAGGCTTTGAAGGCAAGTTTGTTTTTCACAAGGGAAGAGGCAAACAATGACAGACTATATCAAGTTGTGCAAGAAGGATACCCTTAATTTTAGCAGTACTGACAGAAGGAGAGAGAAACTGAAAAATGTTGTTGGTCCAGAAAGGTAGGTATTTGACTTTGGTTCTTAACTTTCAAAAGTGTTCTTGAAGATTAAGGAAATGGTCTTGCCAAATACCTATGTATCTAAAGGACTTTGTGATTTCTAAATGTTCTGTGATATGTTGGGATTGGATGGATTTGCCTAGTGTTTTTGGGTGCCAAACAGCATTGACTTTTTTTTTTACACTTTAGAAGCAGTTGTGTGGAGATAAGCCAACTGTGCAGCTGCAGGATGTCTTTTTGAAATTGGTTTCAATGAGTTTATATGAGGGATAGGACCTACAGATCACCATATTGTCAGACTAAAGATGTAAAGGTAATTGATGTACATCTAATAGAAGTTTGTTAATGAATATAGAGAACAGAATAGGACAAAGCCTTGTGGGATACCCAAGTGAGTGCAAGCAGCGCCTGAGAGAATAGAGCCAATCTTTACCCTGAAGTTTCAGTCGGAAAGGAAGTCTTTCAACCACTGAGTAGATTCAGGGCTGAAGACTGCATATTGAAGGTGACTAACTATAACTGAGAGGTCTACCATATCAAAGGCAAGGGTTAAGCCAATGAGCAGTGCTATCTTTAAATTCCCTCTATCCATGTTAGTTAAAAATGTCACTTGTCAGAGTCCAAAAAGGTGTCAGAGGTGTCCCTCCTAGCCACCCCACCCAAAAAATGCTGTTCTTTGGAGATCAGGTATATGGAGATAAGAGGTAAGTTGATCATAAATATTTTTCCTTAGAATTTTGCCCAAGGCTGGAAGTAAGGAAGTAGGACAAATGTAAGTGCACAAAGTAGGTTTGAAATATTTTAGTGTGGCTCTAACAATGGAAAGTTTCAAAATAACCAGTAGAGTATAAGAGATGAGGCAGCAGTTACATAATATATCTAATTAGAGTGACAATGATATTCTGGTAATGTTAAAGGAACCACGGGGGAGATGTTGACAGAGCAAGGTGCAGCATCTAATGTAATTTGTTCAAGTGGGGGTGTAACTTATTTAGAAGTTATTCTCGAGAAGTAGAAGAGAGGAATGTATTCAAAAGGGTTGGGATGTGTGAAGTTCTTTTAGGGTTGGCAAGTATAGTGGAGGAGATGGTAGAGAATTCTCTGAGGAAATTAGAAGGTATAAGGTTACCTAAGGAGCAAGGCGTGTAACTTAGGTTAGTTGAGTCCTTTGTGGAGAGTCATCTAGTTGTTTTATTAACTTTCGTCTAGAATTGTTTAGGTGAGTGAAGAAGAGATGTTTATAGGTGTTTGACTTTATCTCGCTGGATAGTTTGTTTAGAGGGGTTCTTACGATTTTGTAATGATCACTGTTGCTGAAAGTGGGATGTTTTCAATACTTCCCAATCTTCATTCTGCAGTTTCTTTAGAGTCTTAACTCTTAAATTAGCCACTCATTTTCAGACTCATTAAATAATCTAGTAATAATGAGGAACTGGGTATCCTGAAAGGAGAGTAGAATTTGGGCAATTTCATGATGGACATGTTAGCTTCAGTTAAGGGGAGTATAAGAAATGAATCAATAGAGAATTGATGAGATTGTAGACTGGAGAGTTTGTGAGTGGGCTTAGATCCGAAAGAGATAACTTTAGCTGTGCGCTTGACTTTAATGTTTTGTCAGGAAAAGGTAGTAGGGCAATGGTCACTGAAAGAGGGAGGAAAATGGCGACAGCTGAAATACTGGATGGGTGCAGGTAATTATGAGGTCTAAGAATGAATGATAATTTGTTTGAAGTTGGGTCAAGGATTGTTTACCAGTTGAAGCAGCTTTAGATCAGCCAGTAATTCAGATAGGTCATGCTGGATTGGGCCCATGACGTGTAGGTTAATGTCAGCTAAGATAACAATCTGTTTTTCAGGTTCAGTGAGTGAGAGTATATAAAGCCAACAACTTTTAAATTTGGGGAGAGAAACTGGCAGAGGCAAATAAGTGATGGCAAGATACAGATACTGACAGGTTTTGAATGGAAGTTTAGTGAGTATCCATTTAAGGTCAGAATCTCTAGTAACATTGGCTTGGGAAACCACTGTAATGTTGAGTTGATTTGTGGATTAGCACAATGCTACCACCTGTCCTATTGCCGAGTTGAGCATCAAAGTTATAATTATAGCCAGGAAAAAAGTGATATATATGGTGGTGTGTGCTCTAGAACCAATATTCTGCTATAGCTAATATGTCTGCTGAGTGAGAGCTTTAAAAGGAGCTAATGCTGTCAAGATTACTCTTAGCAGTTCTGGCATTGTTAAGAGAACATTTGTAGTGTTAGGGTTTGCAGAACTAGGTTAGCCTGTGTTAGTTGTGGAAAAATTAATTGACAAATAATGCATGTGAGAAGGGAGAAGGCTGTGAAGGGTTAGGTTAGTAGGATCTGGTTACCTGAGGGAGGAGGAAGAGGAATAATGTATTTTAATGTATATAAGTTAATTGTTGGGTATGTGTGAGAGATGTGGATATTCAGGATGGCGTTAATGAAACTTTGCTTTCCACATTACAATATGTCTTACCGATTATCTCAGCTAGAAAAGGCAAGAAACTAAAAAGGCTTTCATTTAGCCAGAGATAATGAACTGCTTGCAGGTACACTATTGCCCTGTCTCTTTTGTTTACTTTTATAAAAATTGTTTAACCCTGGCTTTCTCTGTGTGTTTGTCCTTTTTTGCCCTGCTGTAGAAATATTTTGTTACAGAATGTTCACAGAAATGTCAACAACTGCTTCTGTCAAAACTGAAGTCCAATCCATAGGGCAATCCATAGTAAGCAGTATTTTTTTTAATAATATGTGTTTTTTTTTACATTTCTAAAACTAGATAATTATAAACAACATCAACATGAAAAACACCTTGAGTTAAGGAAGAGAGAAATGGATATTAAAGGGATAAATCTGAGTCGAGTGAATAGATATGTTACTTCTCAGACCATTTTGAACAAGACCATACCATCTTCCACTGACCATGGACTCTGTGAACAAGGATGTATAAAGCTAGTCAGCGTGTGTACCCCATCGGCAAAGGTGACCCACCTGACTCCCTGTTAAGTAGGCAAGCTAGGAACATTTGTCAGTAGTTCTGAAACTTAAATGGCAGAAAGCAGGGAGCCTAGTAGTATTATAAGTACTTCATAGTTATTAAAACTTGAAATTTCTGAACAAAATTCCCTCTATTCTTCTGGTGCACTTTTTTTAAAGAAGATTTTCCTTACTTTGTTAATATGCTTCACCCAATACTTATATCTCAAAGATAAGGGTGTTAGTAATCCACAAAGTGCATTTATTGATCAAAGGTCCATTTTTTAGAATGTGCATTACTTGGAATGCACTTTATGAGCTGCTTACTGGTTTCATTTAAGATATGCAGAAGATATGACTGAGTGGCAATTTGAAATGCATTTAATTTATTATGATTTTTGGATCTAAATCCAATTTCCAATAAGTTAAATATGCTGAAGTCTTGGTCACACATGACATAAGATGGCTACAGCAGCTAACCTTTTGATTAAACTATTAGAGTCAGCAAAAGGCTTTACTCTCCATAGTTCATCTGGGATTGGCCACCTTACCTTACATGTGTTGAAGAAGGTAACATTTAGACTGCAGTACAAACCAAAGACCAGCAAACAGAGAAAAGAAGTTCCTAAAGGAAGGAAGTATGTCTGTCTTTTAAATCACTTGTTGTTTTCCTTTATACCTAGATTAAAGCTTGTTAGACCTATCTAAAAGCTTATGATTTAGAGGCACTTCATTTTTTAGTTAAAAAAATGGTTTGCCTCTAAGAAACAGAGTATCTTTGTTTGTTTTATTTACTCATGTTTAACCACTCAGATATTAAGGTAATATTTATTCAACAGAAGTGAAGTCCTCAATTATTGCACAAGTGTAGGAACTGTGCTTGACTATGTAGGTTTGAAACACTTTGCTGAAGATTATCTCTGACATGATCTATTACAGTGAAACAGATAAAGGATTCAGCAAGGCACAGACTAAGGTGCAGAAGTTCCTGCTCACAGCTAATGAATGCCTAGAAGATTTCTAAAAGGAAGACTAGTTTATGGTATGAGTGACAAGCCAGTGAAACACAACAGTAGAAAATATGATAACTAGGTTTTTGCGGAGTAGGCACAGAAGAGACACATAAACAATTAATGGGAAAGAAACTGCAAAAAGTGTGAGTCTGATGGATATAATTTTATCCAGACAACCCATGCCATTTAGTTTGTTTGTCATGTTGAGCTTTCTTTTTTGGAAGTAGGTATGATATACAATCCACATGGACTGTTAAAGATTACGGCCTTCCTTTCATGGCATTGCAGCATTTAATAATTATGCAGAAAGGAACACAGTTCAGCATGCCTTATTTGTGTGCTCATTTCTTCATATTCCTGCTTCTTCTAGATTTTGATGACTTTTGCCATCTGGACCCTCACACATCACCATTTTTATTAGTCTATTCAAATTCATCCACTGCTACTCATTAAGGAGGAAAAACTGGGCAGTGGGAAATTTCATCAGGTATCATACCAAAAGATGAGATTTTTTTCCCTTTATTTGCCTTCTATAGCTTCATCTACAGGTGGCTGAAAGAGCTAAAAGTTTGGGCATCCTAGATAACACCATACTATTAAATGAGATAAGTTTTCTTTATGCATTACCTTATTCCCCAGCTAAGGAGACTAAAGGCACAATAACTATCATGTGTGGGATGTACATATCTATCAACATATCTCCACTGAATGTTGACTTATTCACATTTGCCTTTCAACATATGGCAGTCATGCCACTGACCAGGAACACAAAATAATTGCAGAATTTTCCTGCCATATAGCCTCAAAGACCAGAGTGCATTGCAATTTAGATGATTTTTGTAATATGACTCTACAGAAACCTACCTATCAAATGATGTTACGTTACCAGCACTAAAACCTGCAAAGTATGAGTGTATAATGCTGCTACATGGCTATATGCCCTAAGCTATGATCAATGATAAGGTAAGATGCCTCCTAAAGATAGTTTAAATGAGTGCTGATAGGGACATTTTCTCAACCATAACATTTCTAATTAGCTGTAGTAAATGTGGTTCAGACAGTAATGGTTAGATGCAGATGTAGATATAGAACATTCTCCTGGAGTCAGTACAACATTTCTTAGCCATTTTTTATATCACTCCAAATGTAGTAGGTGTGGCATGTTCATAGGTTAGTACTAGACTAACTGCCCTTGTGAGCCATTGTAAGCCTAGCCAATTATCTCTTGTGAGACTCAAACCCTGCACCTTGTGTTTGTAAGGCAAACACCTTAATCATTAGGCCTCCCTCCCAACTGTCTGTCAAAAAACATATTACCAGCACACTGACATCTTGTTGCAGCCTCATTTATGTTTTTTTCCATGTGGAATATCTCCATTGAGAAAAAACGTATTTATAATATTGTAGTTTTTAATTTTCACAGCCTTCCCTACACAAGCATTTACATTATCTGTTGTGATCTCATGATCTCACAGTGTACTCATGAAGTCCCCACTGACTAAAGCTTAAAGATTGTCTTTGAGCATTCATGACATACAGTGATAGTAAGACTGTTTAGAAAGTAATGTACAGTGCAACATTATAAAAAAATATTCAATTACTTTTTAGCAGCATCGATATTCAGTTGCTGCAGATCATCTTTTTAAGTATTTCCTCTTGGTGCCTTGATAAAATGTTTAATATCCCGCTAGGACACTTTCCTGAAAGAACATGGCGTTTCCCATGTAACAGTAATATATTTTTGAGCAATCCATATAAAAAAAATAAAAGTCATCAATGAATCCCAATCCTTTAAATAAAATAAATAAAAGTTGCATAACATATACAGAGAAATGTGTTACTTACTTTTTATACCCAAACCATCCAAATCTATTTCAATAATACTGATTGTTCTTTTGGGTTAGTTTGGATGAAGTTACATTTTATTTTTGTATCGTAAATTGCTCTATCTTAGTTATGCCACTTGCAGAACTAATTCCCCTGGAAAAGTAAAAGCTTCTCTTGCTATCATTGACTGCATCACTAACCACTAGATAGGTAGTCAGTGCCCTTTGCTTTCCTATACATACCACATACCCTTTTCTCTTTCTGGAGTATTTTTTTACACCCACATTGAACAGAAGCCAAGTAAACATTGTTCAGTTACTGTCAACATGATGAATCTTTCCATCTAGCTAAACCTCGAGTTACACATCTGGCATCAACACTGCCTTAGACAGGACAAGACTTTTGGCTCCAGGCAAGGGGCAGAAAATGCAATAACAGTATAATTAAATTCTGGTAGAAGATTTTCTTCCTAAACATACACTAAGAAGCTTTATTCAGAATTAGTCTGGTGATCTAATGTGATAAATATCCTTGTTAGACTGTAGTTATCATCTGCTATTAAGACTCAAAATCTTACAATCGCTTATTAGCTTATCTAACCACAATGGGCTGGATGAAATTGAGAATGTGGTTTTCATGACATTTTTTCACTATTTTCTGTCTATAGTTAACTTGGATGAATAAATAAAGAGAATAAAAAGTCAGATGCACAGATTCATGCAGTACCATGAACATACTCTCACTGTCATTACTTAAACGTACAAAGACTATACACTGCACTTTCCTTCTGTCAAGAGGCTGATTTTTCTGACTAATCAGATAAAATTAAAAAAAAAAAAAATTAGTTTGACACAAGGGAAAATAAGGTAGAAGTTGAAATAAATTCAATATTGTTTCTATATCACTGGTCTACTGAATGTTATGCTCTGTTGTGTTACTTGTACAAGAGGAAAAATACTTCAATTAAGAACTTACAGTAATTAGAAGAAAGAAAAGCCTACAGACTTTACTGGGACCTGTTTCTGTGTTATTTGGCTAGGTGGGAGTGTTTTCTCTCTTCTGGCAGGAGTGGCAGCACTTGGCTTTTTCCCATTGATACTGCAGTTGGTCATTACCAGAACATTTGATCTAATAGCCTGTTTCCATTTCTGTTGTATTCAGTAACATACTTAAGAAGAGCAGTTGTGTAACTTGCCACTGTATACTGTTTAGCTTTAAAATGTACTCTATTATACTGCTTAAATAAGAGGAAAAAGGACTCCATCAACAACTGGAAGCTGACTAATTGCATTATATGTTGAGCCACAAAGCCAGTGATACATTAGCTAAGCATTCCACACAGTTAAATGCACTACATGTAACCGAGTTGTTCTGAAAAAAAAATGTATAACTTCTTTAGGCTTTTCTAACTGGTCAGCAAGAAACTAAACTTGATACATGTTGCTTATTAAAAAATCAACAAATACAATTTCATAAACGGCTTTTTTAGATGTAAAACTCAAATTGAAATATAAAAACATCCTTTATGCAGTCTTGTAATGAAAAACAAATAAAATTTATTGAGCGCTTTCGAACCCCTTAAGGTTTTCATCAGAATGAACTTCCAACCCAATCTTTTTTCATCAAGTAAAATTAATCACATAATTAATAAACTGTAAACCCCTCTGTGACATCCCCCCCGGCCAGTAATCAAGGACCCTGAATCCTCACCACTGACACCAGTGAGAGACAATCACTTGGAACAAGAATAGATACACACAGTATTTTCAGATGCATCTCTCTGCCCTAAGCACAATTTCCCTTAAGAGCACACAGAGAACACACTCAGTTTGGGGTGTGAGTTTCCCTCTTTTTCTCTCCAGGCCCCCAATAAGACTCCCCACTGGCACAGCTATAGAGGTTTGTCCTTAGCCGAGTGTCCCAGGCCAAGTCCTCCACCATCCTCTCAGTGAAACCACTGCTCTGTGCCCCTGCTCCAAGAAGCTGACACACAACACACTCTTTGCAATTTGATTTGCACACACACACACACACACACACACACACACACACACACACACACACACACACACACACACACACACACACACACACACCTGAGAAAAGCTGGCACAGATTTACTCATTCTGCTACCATTTGCCCAGACTATAAGGTAATTACTGCCATCAGACACTTCAAAGCCAGCTACTTTGAGGCTTTTTCAAGGGTACCCAATTATACTCAGCAAAATGAATACTAATACAAATGGTAATGTTGACCAATAAGCAAGGTTTTCAGGAGTGGCCATAGTGTCACCAAATAAATATAAGTACTCTCAAAGGTCTTTCAAAGGTTAAAACATTCTCTAAAAAAACAGCCACAATAGAAAGTTTAAATATACTTAATACTAAATAATAAAATAACATAAAAACACTAAATATCTATTGACAATAAACACCAGACGTTTAACAGGATTTATTAAAACAACACAGATGAACAGATTCACACAGATACAGAAAAAACAGTACTTAACTAATCTCACTATATTTTCCTGACTGATGTAAATAATTACTGTTCCCTGGTTACTTACTAAAGCAAGACAAGATGAAGTGGGTGAGAGATCACTCTTTGTCAGGTTACAAAAACAGACTGCTCTGAAACGTCTGTCTAATCTAGTAGTAATACATCATTTTTATGCTGGATTACAGAAGGACATCAGAGACATCTGATTATCTGACTTCTGGTTCCAATACTAACCCCTTTTACTAGAAACTGAACCAGAATCTTGCACAGTTGTGTTACCATACACACAGACAGAGCTTTGTTAAGATGTGTTACAGCTTCTGGAAGCCATAAAACAATTTCAAACTTCCACTCATCCCAAAGGGTAAAACAGAAGGCTTTCTAGTACAGACTTTTGTCTCTGACTGCATTGAGACCTGTGAGATACAATCTTTATGGCCTACCAGATAATTTAATTGCAGACTATTTTTCAAAGTTAGCTATACTGAGATTAACCACTTCTCTTCCAGTATCCTCTGTTACAATATATTCATTTCAATAGTTACCACACAGTCTGGCATACAGGTATACTTCTTTTTCTGCCCAGCAAGACCCACTGTTGGTACATTTTTTTAACACAAGCAGCTTTACAAAATGGTTTGATATAAAAGTGACATATAATTCTTTACAAAACTCCAGCTAGCTATGCTGACATATGTTACACATCCATTGCCCTACTTCTCCTGACATAGCTGGCAATACCTCATATTGTTACACCCTCCAATCTAAACCATGCCACTAAACCTACCCCCTTACTTAGCACTTACTTTAAACTAAAACAAAAAACACTTGCACGTTCATATAACCTATTGTTACCTTACCCTATCCCTAACCTGGAATCACTCACTCATGTTCCCCATCCCACTTCTCTTTGAACAACACAACATTCTAAATTCTCAGTAATCATACACAGTTAAACTAGCACTCCAACATATTTAGTTATGTGCCAAGGTCACATATGTTTGGAAACCAATTATACAGCACCAAACCTAGCTTTGTAGTCCAAACCAGAGCTTCTTCAGTAGTAAATTAAACTAAAAAAGAGCAATTGTTTAAAATAAAAATGCAAGACTAAATTAGTTCAATACCCTATCACAAATGCAAGATAATAAAAATAAATTATAATAAAAATGGAATATAGTACTCTATACTTCCATAACATAATATAAAAATATAACATAACAATAAAGAAAGAAATGTAACATGAATATATATTTCTATACAAAATATTTTAGAAAACTTTCAGGTTTAAGGAAAGCAACCCTAACATGTATGCTTGTAACATATGTGCAAACCAAGAAGTAACATTAAATACATTGTAATACAGATAATTTATTGTAAAACTGGTAGTTCATATCTTCCTAACTTAAAAAAATCAGTGCTGAGAGTATTAACTGAAATTATACCACAAAGATTCAAATTCTGTGCTTTTAAACAGCTCATCTGAATAGCAACATCCTCACCTTGTGATTGAATAATATATTAGAGACACATTTTTAAGGATCTATGTCATTAGAAGAACTGCATGCTAACCCTAAGACTTCCCTTCCCTAAACTCTATGATTGTGCCCTATCTCTAAGGCTCACCTTTGGCTCCCAAAACCTAAATTTCCTATAATTTCCTAACCTTAATACTGCCATCACCCCTCCTAACTCAAACTCCCTAATCTGACCCCCTAAAAATAAACTTTTGATCACTTCCAACCCCTATTTGTAAATTCCTTGATCACTCCCTAATCCTAAGAATCTCCTGCTCTTCCTAAACCCGATTTCCTCAATTGCTACCTAATCCTACATCTACCTTCCTGCTCCTAACCTTAACACTCCCTTCCCCTAAGCCTAAATCCCCATCACACTCTCTGACACTAATCATATTTCTCAGTTATAAAAGTAAGTGAATGACAAATACTCATTTAGTTACAAAGTTACTGTCTACAAAGTGCACATTGTCAAACTCACATTTTGACCATCAAATAACCAGCGTTGAACTAACACAGTTTCAACAAAATGATGCGAGACTTATCTTTGCTGCAATTTAACTCAAAGAAATGAATGAAACACATTTAAAGCATTTGATTTAGTTCAGAAGGGTTTATGGCCCCTACATTATCCAAAACTTTTGTTTTGATACAGACATAAATGTTTATTATGTTTATCATGTTTATCTGAAGTAATATTAATACTTTTATCAAGTGCTATGAAAGAAATGTCAGTGTCCAACTGCTTAAACATATGATTAAGTAAAACATTATGCTCCATCTTATATTATAAATCATTTAAATGGAGAGACATTCTTTGTTTAAAAGAGCGGGAGGCCCCCCCACATAGAAAGCACATTGTTATAAATGTATATTACCCAGCAGTTCACTAATTTCAAGTATGTTATGGCTATAGTCTTTAAGTAAATGATCTGGTCCTATGTGCACAAAAAAAAAAAATTTGCATGAACCACATCGGAAACAACACCTCTATAGGTAGTGAAGTATTGCTCTATATGGTTACCTCATCTATAAATGAAATAACAGACATCACCTACCACAGTGTCAAACAATCACTTAGCTGTTAAAATGCGCCAATAATTATGAATGATACCCTAATTTTAAAGACACTGTTTTTTATCATTACTGTGAAAACCCTTACTGTGTTGTGTCATGCAGTTCAATAATTTGTCCCTGACACACTCAAATGTTCTGCCTCTGGCTTGTCAGACCATGTTACTCTTATAGTCACAATGGCAAAATCCATTATATAAAATCTCAACATGTCATTTCAAATCTTCTTAACTATTACACATTTTTTTTTCACTCTTAACAATTATAAAGAATGTTGTTATGCACTAATTTCGGACGGTAATTGATAGTGAACAAAAGGGCAATCTTATTAAATGGCTTTGTGGTTAAGGAAGTCATTACAGAGCCATCAGTTAATATGATGATAAATATATCTAAATAATTAATAGTAAATAAATTATGCGCTGATGTAAATTTAATCCCTAAATGGTTGTTATTTACATAAGATGCAAAAGCCTGAAAATGTTTCAAAATTCTCAGTCTATAGCAACAAACAATCACAGAATCTCCTCCACATTTCTGTGTATTGGCTTATGTATTTATTTATTCATACTTGATTACTGCTAATGTCTGTCTGAGCAATGGCACCGATTTCAGCAGAGGCCAGGCAGAAATGCTCCAGTACAGACAATATTAATGAAAGCAAGACCTGAGTAATATAGAAGATAAATAAATAATACAATAAAATTACAATAGTTGCTACTGGAAACTAATAACAATGATTTACTGGTAAAGGCATGCAAACAGAATAGCATATATACTATAGGAAAGGAAATAAAGAAAATAAATGATTGACTGGCAAAGACATTATAACAGAGTAGCAGGACACACACTGGGTATATTGAATATGATGGTTGAAGCTATGGGAAAATACAGGTGAATTAGTCAAGGAAAATATAGAAGAAGATTATGTATGTGGACAGGAAGTTATAGAAGCTATAACAGAGAAAACTGATAGAAGACTGCAGACAAGGGAGTAATTAGGAAATAATATATAAATTAAATTAAATAAACTGTAGGAGTGGTTGGTATGAATGGAGACTAGTAATGCATATATCATGAGCAGGTGGTCCTCCAGTGGAGGTGAGTACTTTAAAATGGGGTTAATATTTATGATACATAGAAAAAGCAATACAGGAATGTGTCCACATTATGTTAAATGGCTGGATTAGAGCTTTAGCTTATGGAGTTAGCTGGTGAAGATGGAAGCTGGATTGCACATGTTATCACAGATAAGGCATAACCCATGTATAAGTCAACAGAGATTGGGAAAAAGTAGCCTCATGGCTGTCACTTTTAATTGGGTGCAGTATTTTTTGTTAAAATAAAAATCATTTTTCTAATGCCATTCTAAATAATGTTAGATCATTTTCAACAAACTAATCAGTATAAGGTCACTCATCTCTAATCAATGTCTAGTTGATCTAATCCCTTGTTCAAATGATATACTGGTATAAAATCTTTCAACATCCAAACGTCATAGTTTCAATGTGTAGCAAATTCTGTAGTGTCTCTTATTCTAAATCAAACATGACAAAATAGTAGTGTTAAATAAAACTCTAAGTAAATAGATAATGGTTCAGTTAATGAAACTTACCCTGGAGTGGGAGTTAATGTCCCTTGCATAACTTTATTAATAAACAGAAGACAGAACATCTGGGTTTATTAGCTACTTATTTGTGGCTTAGCATATATAGCAAAAAAGAGTAATAATTGCCTTCTGAACCATCTTACTTACAGAAGTGTCAATCAATTCCTTAAAACTGTCAGTGGAATCATATTGTAGATGCAAACATGTATTACTGTCACCTAGCGGTTTGAAAGCTTCTAAAACTGAGTCTTTCTTTCTTTGACTAGAGGACCATCTTGCCCTCCTCATCTGTTTGAAAAATAACCACATTCTCATTTCATTTATGTCCATCCAAAGCTTTTTTTTCTCTCTCTCTCGGAAAGAGACACGTTGTTTCCAAAATTGCAAATATATATATATATATATATATATATATATATATATATATATATATATCTATATATATATATATATACACACACATACAAACACATATGCATGCGTGCACACACACACACACACACACACACACACATATATATATATATATATATATATATATATATATATATATATATATATATATATATATTAATTTATATTTAAATTTGTTAAATGAGCAGTTTAAAAGTTTCTCAATAC
Source organism: Protopterus annectens (assembly GCF_019279795.1). Classification (NCBI taxonomy): domain Eukaryota; kingdom Metazoa; phylum Chordata; order Ceratodontiformes; family Protopteridae; genus Protopterus; species Protopterus annectens. The sequence goes on from NC_056739.1 coordinate 1,677,205,471, forward strand.
ATTTATAGGAGGTTGATAGGGTAGCTGAAAAAGAGAAACTGATGAATCTAATTGTTTCAGTAACATTATCTTGATTTTTTCCACCATGCTATAGCTAAATCAATATTATACATTTAAAAGTGTTGAAAATGTTTTTATACCCCAAATTAATTATGTCAGCAAAACATATGTAATAGGAATAAAATGTAATCCTTTACTGAGTAAAAATAAAGTATCAGAATCAAAAGAAAAAAGTAAGATTAATAACCAAATCATGTTAATACAAATTGTCAGTTATTTCATTCACTAGATGCTGTAAAATGGTTAGCACACATGAAATGTTTCCGGCCTCCACATTTGTATTCGAACCGTCCTTCGTTTATCCTCATTTGTGCTAGGGAGAAAACATCAAAAGTCTCAAACCCTATATCAGAATTTGAAGAAGCAGAGGAATCCAAACAAATATCTGATCTCCTCTGACTTTGCAAACTGAGCAGAACAGTTGATCTTTTTCTTAAAAAAAAGTTACTTTTGTAGTCCTGTAAATACCTATTACATTTTTGTAGTTTACTTTATACCTATGTTAACTAAGGAAACTGCATTTGAATGTTTAACAAAATCAATTACAATAACCTTAATCCTACCTGCCATACCTCTCAACCTCTTACAGCAAGATAATAAAAACAATAAGGGTACAAAAAATGAAAAATAGGGACAAATTTTAAATAATGTTCTTATAACCATAAAAAGTTGATAGAATAACAGGTTTTGCATTGGCTTGCACTTTCTCAAGGATAGGAAGTCTGAAATTCAAACGTGTGTAATATTTAGAGACTTCAATCCTTAATGAATTGCCAGAAAAACACACATTTTATGAGGAACAGGCCAAAAATATGTGACAAAAATCTGGACAGTTGAGAGGTATACTACCCATTTTATCCATTGAAAAAAACAAAAAATAAAATTAAAAAGAAATGTTTTTTCAGGGATTAGGTCCCCTAAACCCCATGTGGAGGGGGGCTACACTTTCATACCCGAAGACTTTAAATATAACAACTATGAGATTGTCTAACAGTGGGGAAATGAGCATATTCCCTTGTCCTACTATCTAGGATCATGGTGGAAACATAGACCAAACCATAACTTTTTATGAATGGAGCCAAATACACTTACACTATTAAAAGGAAATGTACTGCATAAAGTTTATCAACTGGATGCCTTCATAAAACAGACATCAATTTAATACAGCAATCTACCTTTTCATCAATGAGTTAGGTCAGGCTCTGAGAGAGATGCCCCCATCTGTTGTACAAGGAAGTAGTAGTCCACAACTGACAGACCAACAAAGAGCCATAAAGATGACAGAGTGGATTACTGAGGATAAGAAAGAAATTATGTATTGTTACTATTATGCAAGAAGCACAGCATTTCCAGATAGAAGATATTCAAAAAGACTGAGAGATAAATTAAAGAAAGAAAAATACCTGAACAAGAAAAACTGCCATAAGCTTGAAATGAAAATTTGTACTAATTAATACAATAGATTCATAAAAAAACATTATAAAGACCAGTAATCCCTATGCCATTTGACCAAAGAAGTGACCAATGAAGAACAAAAATATAAACAACAAAATGTAGAGAGAGCTGATATAATGTAATATTTATGCAAAGGAGAAAGCCAAACTAGTCAATAAAAAGCAGCTACAATGATATTTCAAGAGAAATACAGGCAAAAGCACCCAGATATGGAAAATTTCACAATACAAAAACAAGATCACAAAGAGGGAAGGTAGAATAAAAGATTAGTAAAGTAGAAGTCAAACAAATAGAAGCTGAAGTTGTGGGGTTCCTGGAAGTAAAGGATTTGATGTAGGAAGTCTAACACAATTTATGTCACAGCATGATGGAATAACGAGTCCTGAGAGTAAGGAGAAACAGGTGGAGTAGAAGACATCTGAAAAAGAAATATGGACATGGAAAAGAAAAGGATTTTTAATATGGTGCAATATTTATACAAAGGAGAAAGCAAAACTAATCAGTACACACAAAAAAAGCAACACCAAAGATATTTGAAGAGAAGTACAGGCAAAGGCATCTGGATATGAACACCTTTACAATAAAGAAACAAGAAAACAAAGGTGGAAATTGGAAAAGAGGATTAGTAATACAGACGTTAAAGAAATAGAAACTAAAGTTATGGATTCCCTGTGAAGTGAGGGATTTAGTGTAGAAAATCCAACTCTGGTAATATCACAGCATGATATAACAGTAAGTCCTCAATTTAAGGAGAAACAGGTAGAACAGGAAGCATCTGATCAGTTGCCTCATGAAGATACTCTAGAGCCTTCAGTAGGAAACCACTATAAAAGTTCAGTTGGAGGTACACAGCAAGGGAAGGAACAGGAAACTGTGGCAACTCTGATGCATCAATGCTGTGGAATCATAGGCCAGTGAAATCCTTTATGAAAGGGCAACAGATGATGCAGTATGTAGCTAAAGAGAATATGTCACAGGAAGATGTTTTAGAACTTTCTCTTAAATGCCAACAGGAAAAGGAGAAGAACGAATGTGCCTTCAATTTAGTAGAAAATTATCTAAGGGAAGAGTTGCTAGATTTAATAGAAATGGGTAGACATATTAAGATCAATGAAAGCAATAAATTACAGGAAGTCAATAAGACCCAAAATATCTGAAGTTTGATAAAACAAATGATCACAGTAATCAAGTCTATTAACAGAAATCCATGTGACATAATAGAAGTAAATATGATATATTACTGTACAGTACAACAAATTAATTACAGTAAATTAATAACAGATAAAGTCTTACCACAAAAGTAAAGGGTAATAAGTGAAAGGAAGGGAAGAAATCAAATGCCATCATGGAAGTTTTGACTAGAGAAGACTTTAAAGCAATTAAGAAAAGAAGTGTCACTGTTAGAAGAGTATAGAAGAGAGAACAGATCAACAAAAACACACAGAAAGATAGATGTGATAAAAGCAATGTGCAGTATTACAACAGACCAGGATCTGTTGTACACCATTGCAAATGATAAACTAAAGATATCAGCACAGGCAGAAAAACTTAGAAGATATGTAGATAAATCAAAGAAAAGGTACAAAATAAGCAGTTCATTGATGACCTTAAAAGTTTTATAGAGAATTGGGAAATAAAGCAAAAGGAATAGAAACACCACCAAAAAAAGAAGAAACAGACACATTTTGGAGAAATAGCTATGAAGACCCTGTGGAACATAAAGATGCTGAATGGATAGAAGAAGTAAAAGAAAGAATAAGAAGTTCAAATGTACAGGATATGAAATGGAATGAAGTAACTGCCAGAGAAATTAAAAAAAAAAAATAAGAAAAAAACTCATAACTGTAAAACCCCAGGCCGAAATGCGGTACCTAATTTTTGGCTAAAACGATTAACATCCTTATGTGAATATTTAGCTCTGAGTAAAACTACTTATATACACACCACAAACAGATGCCATCCTGGTTAACAACAAGAAAAATAATACTCCTCCTTAAGAGTGAACCTGCAAGTTTCCCTAAAAACTATAGACCAATAACTTGCCTACCAATGATGTATAAATCATATACTCAGATTGATGCTGACAGAGCTTATAATCATTTAGAAGAAAAATCAATCATAGCAATAGAACAAAAGGGTGACAAAAAGACATCATATGGAACCAAAGATCATTTGTTGTTAAAGTCACAATGGGGAATTGTAAAAAGGAGAAGAATCTGGGTATGGCATGGATAGATTACAAAAAAGCATTTTACAGCATCCCATATTCATGGATAAAGGAGTGTTTACAGATGAATAAGATACACCCACAGTGATCAATTATATTACAGTGACCATGAAACAGTGGCAATCCACTTTGCAACTAAGCCACGACAAAGGATTAATTATTATCCCAGGGATAAAAATTCAAAGGGCGATATTCCAGGGTGATTCTTTGTTACCACTGCTCTTTTGCCTTACCCTTAACCTATTAAGCTGTCTACAGATTAGGTCATGGTCACAGTTTGGCTCCCAGAAAACAACAAAGTGTAAAGACTTTTCATCTTTTTGTAGATAGTTATCTGATGAGCAGCTGAAAGCACAACTTCAAGAGTACCAGCTATAGTAGTCCATGAAAAGAAGACAAAAATAGCATTGATGATTGAAATTGCTACACCAGTGAGTACAGTGTTTTATGTACAGACAGGCACAAAGTCATAAAATACCAGGATTTGCAGGCAGAAATGAGGGCAATGTAGAAGAAAGATACCCAGAAGTTCTGATAGTAGTAGGAGCAATGGGTGTCATAAAAAAGAATTTACAATCATATTTAGATGAGCTACCAATACATGTAATTCAGTATAAACTGCAGAAGGATTCAGTTCTGGGCATATTGCTGTTGGATAACATCAAAGATTGAAACAATACTAATTTTAAGAACTTTAATAATACTTTGACTTAGAAATGGGGTCCATTCCCATGATGGTATTAGAAACCCAAAATACTTGAAGAAATTAAACCAGGGTAGCTATCCCTTATGTACCACTAGTATGTAAAATCCTAACTATAGTGTATTAAAGCAGAGTTTGACATACCAGAACAGCTCTTTTGCCAAATATACTGGTGAGAAAAACACACACACACACACATACACACACACACACACACACATATATACATTTACATATACATATACATATACATACGAGTCTATATTAATTTGTTGAAAACTAATTCCAGCGAACGGCCATTCATTAAACATTCACTTCAGCAAACATTTTTCTAAGGGAGGGAATTAGTTGGCCAGCATTAAAAAATTTGCCCTTTTCCCCACTGTAGTGTGATCTCAGAGTTGGCATATATAAGTAGGGAGGTGTGGGGACTGTGAGGGGTGTAGCCCCCCCCACCACTTTGGTGGGTTTGACATAATGTAGTTTGTGTTACGATCAGTGTGGGTGACAAGTAATCCCCTTCCCTTAGAAAAACATTCAATGAAATGAGCATTCGATGAACATCCATTCACCCTGGTTTACATTCAATGAATGGCTGTTTACTGGAATTACTGTTTGATGATTAATATAGACCAGTAGTTTTACAGATATATAGCTATATCTATAATATATATATATATATATATATATATATATATATATATAAACACACACACACACACACATATATATATATATATATATATATATATATATATATATATATATATATATATATATATATATATATATAAATATATATTTATGGGTCTAGTGTAAAAGAACAAAAATCCACTTGTTCGAAAATGACAAGTGGATCCTTGGTTACGCGAAATTGCACTTAAGTGAAAGTGCACTTCCGCAAAGTACGGTTCAACGAACCGTTAAGGAACACAGGTGCCGAATCACACTACAGTGGGGAAAGGGAATTTACGTGTTTCCCCACTGTAGTGCGATCTCGGAGTTGATATATTTAAGTAGGGGGTGTGTGGAGGGTGCAGGGGGGCTTGCCCCTCTGCAAAAACAATGTTTCTCTGTTCTTTATCGGTTCATTGAACCAATGTTCGTGGAAGTGCACTTTCGCTTAAGTGCACATTCGTGTAACCGTGGGTCTACTGTTTATTTTTGAAAAAGTGAATTTTCAATTATATACAGTAGACCCATATAGATTATATATATATATATATATATATATATATATATATATATATATATATATATATATATATATATATATATATAATCTCCACAACGTACTATGAACAATGCAAATGATCTTGGTTGACCATCATAATTTATTGAAACAATTCAAATATTTTTCCAGGTGTTTTTTGTGTTTCACCTATGTTTCACACAGATTAAATTCCTTTAACCAGATGAAACACACCAAATGAAAAACACTAGTCACAACTTCAACTTGACTAAATCCATACAAAAGCATTTTTTGCCACAGCATTGCTACTTTTAGCTATTAAGCTCTTGATCACATTATCATGGAGAAAAGCAAAAAGCCCACAAAAACTGAAACATGGCCAGTGCACAAACAAAAGCCAAACTAAATTTTCTATGGGGAATTGCAATATGTTAGTTCAACATGTGTAACTGAATTCAGTAAATATGAACCTCTTCTAGTTTATGGTTAATAATAGAGAATCTGGAACCTGAGTCAAACATGTTAGACAGGAAGTGTAATATTTTTGGTACAGAAAAAGAGGTCAGTGTGTCCTGAGACAATGCTTAAACCAGAATGTTTCTAATTCTCATGATAAAGCTTGCAAGTGAATTCCTTCTGGGAAGCCGATAGATTTTTAACATTATCAGAGGATAAGGCCGGGTTATTGATCCTATTCGAAGTGGAGAAACCAAGAAGTTAGCGTGAAGGTGTGGAAGTCCTGATGAGGTTTCATGGACAGATAAGAGAATAAATCCTGTGTGTGATGAAAAATCCAGGGGCATCCTTGATCTGAGGCCTTAGAAGGGGACACAAAATTTGTCTTGGTCAATAACAAGCAATGAGAATAACCATGGCTTTACATTTTATTGCTATTTACAGAATTTGTGAATTAAGGGTCGAGTAGGATAGGCATAAATAAACCCAGGAGGCCATTGGTGAGCCAAAGTATATATTGGTGACTCTGTGGGAATGATGCAAACAGTGTTCTGAACTTGATGTTTGATGGGAAAGCAAACAGAACACATCAAAGCTGACTCAAGTGACAAAGTCCATTGTGCTATTGCTGGATTAAAAAAACACTCATGAGGCATTAGGATGGATCAGCTTAGCTGGTCCGCAAGGCAATAGGAATTCCTAAGGATGTGCCTTGCCCCTAGAAAGTGATGCTAAGCCATTGCTTACTGCTCAGCTCTCATAGTTTATAGGTTCATGGGTATATACTAAGCTAATAACCACCAGGGCCTTTATAAGTCTAGCCACACAACCCAACCCATATGTGCTTTTCCATCCAACACTGTAGCTTTCTTTGCAAAACCACCAGATTTAGTAGAAGTTTTTTTGATCAAGACATCAGACTTCTGAACTCTTGTAATAGCATGCACCATGCTAGTCATGGAGGTCTGGACTTACATTGCTGAAGTAATTTACAAACATATGCAATAACTCTATGAAAGTACAATCTTATACCTTATGTTCATAGGTTTATAGGTTCATAGGTTCATAAGTTGGAACTAGGGTATCCGCCCTAGGGCCTATACAAGCCTTGCCATAATAATTCCCTGGATATTTCTTCCCACAATATTAACTTCCCTGGACCCCTGTCCAGCAGGGCGACTGACGTGATCCCCAGGGTGAATTTCCTAACTCCCATCCAATCGTCAAGGTTGCTTTTGAAGACGGCCAAGGAGGCACTCTGCTTGAAATGTATGGGCAGTCTATTCCAGAGTATGGGGAGTCTCTGGTTCAGGAACCTATCCCTCCAGCATGTTTTGTTCCTTGTGATGACAAGGTTTAGATCCCTGGAGCGTGTGGCTTTGAGGGACTGGGATTTCTTTAAGTCGAGCATGTCCAACAGCTCAGGGTTTGACATGGCCTTATATATTAAGCAGAGACTGCCTCTGAGTAGACGATATGCCACAGAGTATAGCTGGAGTCTTTTTTGATGGTCAGCATAGGGCATCTGCTTTAGGCCTGTGATTCTTTTAGTGAGGTATTTCTGTGGCCTTTCCAGCTGTTGCAGGTGTCTTGTGAGGTACATACCAAATGGGGCATCATACTCTATAATGGGTCTAATGAGGAATGAGTACAGTGGGACAATGACCTCCTTTTTTTTTGGATGAAAAGCCCTTAGTGATGAAGTGTGCCACATAGAAGGATTTCCTGACTGTTGTGGTGATGTGATTATTGAAGGTGAGACCACTGTCCACATGCGTCCCTAAGTCTCTCATCACACTTTCAGTGTTTAGTGTAGTGTACTGCCACCTATGTGGTAATTCATGGGTACATGGTTTTTCCCAAAAGGGGATAACTATACATTTCTTGGCATTAAGCTTGAGCCCATGGCTCTGGCACCAAGCATCTGTTTCTGTAAGGCCCTTTTGTAGAATATCCACATCATTTGGAGATTCAATAATGGCTTCCAATTTGCAGTCATCTGTGAACTTTGTTAGCCAGATTCCCTTAGTGTTGGCCTGTACTTCAGAGAAGTAGATGCCAAACAAGAGCAGTCCCAGGACTGAACCCTGAGGTACTCCACTTGTCACTTTTCTGGAACTGGATTTGGCGTCAGCTACGTTTACAGCCTGGGTTCTGTCAGTAAGTCAGTTGGCAACCCATCGAATGATGTAGGGATTTATGCCCAGCTTCATAAGTTTATCTATGATTCCAGAGTGGAGGATGTTGTCGAAGGCCTTGGCGAGGTCCAGATAGGCTGTTTGGACTGCCTTACCCTCATCCACAGCTCTAGAGACTGATTTGAAGAAGTCAATCTGGTTTAGGAGGCAAGATCATCCCTTCACGAACCCAAACTGGGTGGGGTCCAGTGTTTGAAGGTTGCCAATGTCTTTGTTTATAAGTTCCATGATAATGCGTTCCATGCCCTTGCAGATCAGGCTCGTCGGACTGATGGGGCAGTAGTTCCCGGGATCCAAGGTGGATCCCCCCTTATGGTGTGGGATAACTGTAGCTGTGTGCCACTCAGTGGGTATGAAGCCTGAGGTGAGGCTATGATTAAACATTACACTTAGGTGAGGTGCCAGTTCATTTTGTAGTTCATGTAGTACACAGCCTGGGATGTCATCTGGTCCCATGGATGCTGTATTCATAGCTTTGGAGAATGCAGTTTCTATCTGTATGGCTGTGATTACCGGAATTTGGCAATCTTTTGGTATTGAGATGTGCCCTTTAGGGTGTGAGAGGGGGGTGAAGTTGACACTTAATCGATCTGCCAGGATATTGGCAATATCCTTGGGATCAGTATATCTACTGCCATTCTATTGTAGCTCAGAGCAGATCTGAGCATTGCCATTTAGATTCTTGACATAACCATAGAATGCCTTGTGGTTGTCTTTGGAATCTTTGGCAAATTTTTTTTTGTAACTAGCTTTGAAGGATTTTATGAGGGAACTCAGCTTAACAGTTTCTTCCTTCTGTTGTGTAGTTTGTTTATGGCAGGGGACCACCAGATTGGATTTCTTTTTTTGGAGGAGAGCATCTTGGTTCTATTTAGGATGTGCTCGTACAGTGCCTTAGTGTACGATTCAGCAGTCAGACTTTCAGCTCCCATCTTCATGGGTGACATGAAGTTTGTCACTTCTGACTTGAGCAGCATGAAGTTGGCTTTGGAGAAGTTTTTTGCGGATGTTTCCTTACTCGGGCATGGGGGTGAGATGTGGATGTCAAGGGTGATTAGCTTATGGTCAGACCTGACCAATGAGGGAGTGACCACTGGTGTGAAGCATCTATCTCCCATGTTGGTAATGACCAGGTCTAGGATATTGGAGCCCCTGGTGGGACAATGGATGTTTTCCATTTTTTAGGAGTGCCTCGAGATAGTTCATCTTGAGGTTTAGACTTCTAGCATTGCGTAGCATTACCTTCAGATTTTGCATGCTTGTATCTGTTACGGTGGTGGTTTTGTCCTTTGAACCTTGCCTAAAAAGACACTATAGGGGTAGCAAGAGCTTTAGCCAGTAACCTGAATCCCAGGGGAGACAGGTGCAGACTATCTCTCGCAAAGCATTATGGTTTGTTGATCATGTCATCCCAGGCAAACAGATACTGGACCCCCTTTGAATGACACTAGAAGCTTAGCCAATTGTTGAAGTCAATAATTTTGTCATTATACTGTGGTATCATTCTAGATGAAGGCAGGATTCTACTCAGGGCTAGGGTCATACCTGCCTGGGCCACGTGATCTGAGAGCTCTTCCATGTCTCTTTTCATGTTGTCCAGGGAGGTACGTCTCAAGTCATTTACTCCAACATGGACAATGACAGAGTCGTATTTGTACTTGTTGTGGAGTGACTTGAGTGCATGCATTATGTGGTGGATTCTGGCACCCGACAGATAGCTGACTGTATGTTTCTCCTTGTTCAGCCTGGTGTGTGGGACATCATTGTGCCTAACTATAGAGTCACCTATGACTAAAGTGTTGGGTACATTGTCTTGCCTTAAGGGCTGTTGTTGGGTGGCACACTGGTGTTGTGAGCTATGTGTCACTTTGGTTGTGACTGGTGTTTCTATGTATTTCAGCTTCGGAGGGCTTTGTTGCTTGAGCAGGTTAATGTTAAGGGCCTCTGCATATGTGGGTTTAGTGTTGCTATGTGTGGGTGTTGATGACGTGGGTTTTGAAGGGCTATGTGTTGCTTGAGGTGTAGTGCAGGTGTTAACCTTCTCCTCTTGACTGTCTAGCACAATCATGGCTGGAGAGAGCTTTGCTTCTAGTTTGGCTATGTAAGTGCATCTCTCGCAGGTTGTAGTGTTGGATGGTAGGAGGAGAAGGTTGTCTGCATACATGAGGCAGTTGCTCCATTGCCCCAGTATGCCTGGATTCACCAGGTGGACAGGAGAAATCACCCAAAGCTGACCCTTGGACATGCCTGTTTAGGTGCTTTTTTTTGTAAAGTACAAGAGCTGTTTTCCCTTACCTTTGCAAGGTACTTTGCAATTATAGGCTGTTTAGTGCCTACGATTAATTTCTCCTTATTAACAAAGAGAGCTGAGTGCTTGTATCAGTTTAAGGCTTTCTAGTGCTTTCAAGCAGGTTCAAGAGCAAGTGCTAGTCACAGGGGTTCAGATTTTAGTGCTACTACTGAGAAGCTAACAAGTTCTAAGGGAAAATTTGAAGAGCAGACTTTCTGGCACCTGGAATACTTTAACCGTAGCCCGTGGTGCTGCACGATGTGGAAAACATGCAAACACATGCATTTTTAAGCCAGGAAGTTGAAAGGTATAGAAATCAGCCCAAAATGGCTAATAAAATTACAATTTCAGAGCTGGAAACCACTACTCTAGTGTTAGATAGGCAGTACAATGCTTACCACTACCACTGGTAAGCAGTAGGATTTCCCTCTACCACAGCAAGGTCTGGATAGCTCTGAACACAGAAAATACAGTCCTGAAACCAGCAAAGCCTGGGATCTGGACTATATAAGCTAGAAAAGGCAGGAAACAAGCAAACAAGATAGCATTTTTTGAGGGTTTTTTTTTTTGTTTTTTGTTTTGGTTAAAACAGTCTAAACAATGCAATAATACAGTAAATAAACACAGAAAAGGCTAACGCACTTGAGTGTGCAGCCTTAAACAGTAAATGCAATTAAAACTCTACAAAATTAGCAATTTATGGATACAACTGTGATAAGCACATTCCCACAGTAGTCAGGAAACCCTGTTATGTGGCACACCTCATCACAAAATGTGTCTCATGCAGAATAAAAGAGGACAGTGTTCCCCCTACTCACCACTCACTAGAACTATAAAAGAGTACAATGCCACTGTTGCTATGTACCTCACAAGAAAACTACAACAACTGGAAAGCCAGCAGCAATACCTCACAAAGAGCATTAGTGGCCTGAAATACATGTCATACACAGACCATCGCAAAATGCTCCATCCGTACTCCCTTGCATATCGCCTACTCAGAGGTGTTCACTGCCTAACATACAAAGCTATGTCAAACATAGAGCTGCTGGATATGATCCACATAAAACACTCACAATCACTCTGACCTTTGGACCCAAAACCATGAGTGAAATACAAAAGTAAAGGGTGTAGCCATTTACCTTATGGATATTCACACCTTCAGGTTACTGGCACAGCATGAGGCCTTGGAGACCATGCAAGTGCAACTAACATTAGACAAAGCTGCCCATCAAATTGTAGCCTGCTACAGATCACGTACCTTGTCTCAGGAACCTCACACAGTATTCTGGAGAACAATGGTAAATATAAAGGTCCTATCAAACACCATTATATGAGGAGATTACAACTAACCAAACATTGAGTTGTTAATTACTCGTATACAACGTCCTTTGCCCAATGTGTCCTACAGTTAAGAAACTCTAACACCCTGGAACAGCTGGTCAGCAGGCCCACTACAGGTGATAACATATTGGACATGATCATCACCAACATAGGGTACCAGTGTTCCACAACAGACATAAACCCTCACTGGGAATATCAGATCCTGGTGATCACACTGGACATCCACATCCAGCCCCCACTCCCAGTCAATGAAACCACTGTGAAGACATCTGCAAAAGCAAACTGCACACTTCCCAAGACCAAAGTGAACAGTTCCGAAGACCTCTTGCTATAGGATAATGGTATGCAATCTGCAGAAACATTTACAAGTGCATCCTATGAGCATCTACAGAGATGCATGGAATGAGACATCACAAATAAAACCAAGATACACTCCTCCAAAAATTGGACAACAAGCAGGTGTTTGTTGTCCATAAATAAGCTAGACAAGAGAAGGAGGAAATAAACACATGATAGATCCAACTTCACTAAAGGAAAGGCATCACTGATCATTGTCAGGAAGAAATAATGATTGCTCATAAAATAATCCAAGGATGGTTTTTAAAGACAAATAGCCAAGGAATGTAAGAATAACAACCACAAAGCCTTCGGTCGCTATACCAGACATGTAGGTGTCAACTTCCAAATATGCTGTCAGCTACTGAAAAAAGGAATGAAATACACCAAACCAACTTTCATTGCCCACATCCAGGGGTACAGGTTCAGTGTAAACTCCCCCCAACACCCCCAAAAGGGCCTGTGTCCATCACAGAAGGATGCAGAGACCCAGATGTCATGGACATGCAGGTAAAGACAGCCCTCACCAAAGCTAAGAGCATAGCATCATTGTGACTGTATGTTGTCCCAGGCTGCATCTTACACTAGGCCCATAAGGAACTACACCCTCACTCACATACACTGTCCAGACTCAAGCGTACCACAGGCTATGTACCCAAAGAATGGCATACAGTAACAGTCATCCAGCACCACAAAGGGTGTGCCAAAACAGAACCTGGTAACCATTGCTCAATATGTCTACTCAGCCAGGTCTACAGAGCTATTGAGCAAATTGTCATAGAACCCATACACTGAGACATTGGAGATCTCCAGACACTGGACTTTACACAACTTTGCCTTGTTAAAGGCAGAGCCTGGCTCCCAAACCTAGTTGACTTATTTAAAACAGTTACCATGAACATAGATGGAGGTGAAAGTAGTCCACACAGCCCACCTGGACCTCACTAAGGGCTTACCACACCATTCCTCACACTGTCATCATGGACAAGTATACCAGCTTGAACATTAACAACTATGTCATAGGATGGGTGCCCAAGTGGCTCACAGATCAAACACATGTTCATAGTTGCGGGTGCCATGTCCAACTCTAAGCCAGTCACAAATGGCATCACACAGGTCTTGGTCCTGGGTTCCCACCTGTTCAGTAGATACTGCTCAGAGGTACAGGCGAGCACGGCAGATGTATGGCTGAACAGGTTTGCAGATGAATGGAAACTGTGGTCCATAATTGACTGTACAGCTGACACAGACATCCTCCACAAGTGTCTTACAGAGACAGATACCTGGTGTCAAAACAATGCCCTCAAGCTGAATGGCAAAGAATGCATAGTCATCCCCTTTGGGTAATACAAAGTGCACACAAATTACCACATAGATGGTAATGTACGGAAAAAGTCATAATGGCCCTGGGGACACAGGTAGATAGTAAACTCACCTTTGATGATCACATGGCCAAAATCTTTAGACATTCCTTCAATGTAGGCCATCTAATGTCACCTAATGTAACTTACTTCGTATAGTCTGATGATGTCACCATCCTACAAATATACCTGTGGAAAAGAGAACTCCCAGTAATATGTATAGCGCGTCGTGTTAATGCGTACTCCTCTGGTATCATGAAGTAGTTAGGTAGGGGTTTGAATCTTGTACTGGACAACTGTGTGTGTTTGTGTGTGGTCTCCTTGGGAAGGAGCAACCTTTTAGGAGAGTAGTGAAACACCTCAAAAGTGGTAGACTAACCTTTGTCAAGTCTGATGATGTCACCATCCTACAAATATACCTGTGGAAAAAAGAACTACCAGTAATATGTACAGCGCGTCATGTTAATGCGTACTCCTCTGGTATCATGAAGTAGTTAGGTAGGGGTTTGAATACTGCACTGGACAACTGTGTGTGTGGTCTATTTGAGAAGGAGCAACCTTTTAGGAGAATAGTGAAACACCTCAAAAGCGGTAGATTAACCTTTGTCAAGTCTGATGATGTCACCATCCTACAAATATACCTGTGGAAAAGAGAACTCCCAGTAATATGTATAGCGCATCGTGTTAATGCGTACTCCTCTGGTATCATGAAGTAGTTAGGTAGGGGTTTGAATCCTGTACTTGGTGAGTGTGTGTGCTGTATGTGTGTGACACTGTTGGTCAATGTGTTGTGGTTTTGCTTTTACTACTGTATGACATATCAGTATGCATTGCACATGTGAGCTAGCTGTGTGGCAAATACATATACGTACATGTTACCTCAATGATTGCATGTGTGGGAACCCTGCTTTCTCCAAGAACACAGCTGTCATATTTGCCAGATTGTGCTGCTGCTTCCCAGACCTTAGGTCACATCTGTATGCTTGTGACAAGCCCAGCCACTGCAGTGATCCCTGGCCTAGGTCATCTGTGTCACACAAAGTCATTACGGTTCCTATTTGAATGTGTGAGGGTTTATGGCTGAGGTATATGTCAGACCTGTTCAAACGGAGCAAAGTCTGTCAATGTTGACTATTCATAACAGGTGTTGAACAACCTTTGTGGATATGCATGCAGACCCCTTATTGCTTATGTGATCCACTGAGGGATCTGAAAATACCTTTGGAAATGTGATTAGCAAAGGACAGATGATGTAACACTTGGTTGCATGTACACATCGGTACCTGTTCATCATGCTGTTGGCTACTACCTATGTGGTACTGTGGGGATAATATGTTCCGTAAAGGTGGATGATTATGCTTAGTTTGGCTTATAGCTTTTCAGCATGGGTTTGACAACAGGCATCTGTCTGTATGATACCCTTGCAGGATGTGTGTGTCATCTGGAGAATGCATTATAGGCCACAGTATGCATTACCAGATGTGGATGGACATATCCCTACTGTGATTGCATGTACCTAAGAGAGCTATATGCCAAACAGGAGTGGTGTCAGTAATGGGTGCAGGTGAATACCAGTGGTTACTGGCATAGTATAGTACCTAAAGGATCCAAATGTGTGTCCTACATCTGTGTGTCGGTTGTCAAGACATCATCTAACGATTGGTTATGGTCAGGCTGTGGAAGTGATGTATACTACCAGAATTCAAAACAATGACAGATAGTAACAGTATCACCCACAGCACAGTGTCAAACCATGTTATACACACATGTGTAGTCAGGTTCCGAAATGTGTGTAGTGCAATGCATACTGGCCACCAATAGAAACTATGGAGTGTTACTGTGTAATACAGAGCATGTCACCCTGGCCATGTGTGCACTATGCACGTACATGCAGACAGTACACCTCCACCATGTTCACAACTGTACACCTGCAAATCTGTGCTACACACATCCCACACATACTGTCCACTCTCTAACACATGCTGCCAATACTGCACACATCAACCAAGTGGCACGTGGCCAGGCAATACACAATTGGAACCAACATTGGTGTAAACAACACTGCAATGACAATCATAGCATTAACGCATCATGCCTGCTCAGCTACACCTTCAGGCATATCATTACACTGTACTGCTGACAACATGCTAACATTGCTATACTGCTATAAAGACATCATGTGCATCAGCACCATGGTAGCCTGTTCCTGCATCGATGTTACAGATGACAGGAGGCAGCACAGGTTTCATCATATGCACAGGGTGTGTTGTTGGTTTGCCAGAGGCCTACAGTGAGCCACCCAATCGACATGTATGTGTGTGTGTGAGGGGCAAGAATACTGGAATGGGCTAATGTTGATGTAATGTGTGTGGGTATGTGTTAGCCCTAGGTGTCTGGAGTATGTGTGTGTTTCTGCATGCACACAGTTCCACCATGTGGCTGCCATATATGGGTATTTGTGGGACAGCCACAGACTGTATCTGCAAGGCTTCAAAGATCACCATCTCAGGCCACGGATATGGTACCTGTGCCTGGCAGGGGTGCTACTGACACTATCAGGTACTAAGCCAGACTGGGTACTATCCCCAGAGGTGGATGGATGTACACTGGACACAGGTCCCTGCTGGGACTGTCCAGAGCCACGTGCACATGGTTTTCTAGGACGTTCTATGGACAGCCCATCCCCAACATTGCTGGGGTTGGTACTGGCACTATGGGAGTGGCTGTGGCTTGAGGGACATCCATGGCGACTGCCAGCTGCTGATGTTGCTGGCATACATCCACGTCGATGACTCAACCATCCCGCACTGTCTTGACACATGGACAGGACATTGCGGAGGATATCTAATGTCTCCCCCCAATGTCTATCAGTGACCTCGGTGTAATGATGGATGGCACCTGCTAGGTCATGGATATGGTCAATGATGGCAGTGTTATGTGCCCTCTGTGCCCTTAGTCCCTGTCTGGTGTACTGTTCCATAGTGCCTGTGCCTCCATGACAGCCTGGAACATGCGTGACATTGTCAGACCTGTGGCACGTCTGCCAGTGGCATGATGAGCAGCAGTGCTCCTACGAGAACCCCTGGACATCTGCCTATGTGGTACCCTTCCAGACATCTGGGGATGGCTGCTGTGTTGGGATGCATGTGCCATGAATACCACACTGTCCTGGCCAATGCCAACTGTACGCTGTCCCTCAGCTATGGGCATTGGTGATGGATGTATTGGCAGTATGACTGTATACATGGATGGGGTGAACAGCTGTGTACTGTCGATTGGTGGCCAAACAACAGACCCTGGCAAACATGCCTGTGCCTTAACACACCTATCATCAGTATCATTGTTTTGCTCGGTGACATCAGTTTCCCTGCTGCAGTGAACCAGCCCAAGGTCAGCACCTGTGAGAGGAAGACAGGAAACACACTTTATGACCTGTACATGATGTCGGCACACATGCACACATGAACACATGCACACATGAACACGTGCACACATGCACACATGCACAAATGCACACATGAACACATGAACACATGAACACTTGCACACAAATGCACTCATCACTAAAACACACACACACACACACACACACACACACACACACACACACAAACCACCATCAATCCAGAACATACTCAATAGGCAGACAGTTATATCACACGTGTCAGCATGCAGGACGTGTGTTTCCCAAGAGCATGCAGTGCGGGTGTTGACAGCCCTTGCCATTAACACTATACATGTCTTTGATGCATGTGTGTTGTTGTTCAGTGATTGGCCTCACCCTGGAATGATCTGTGTACATGGGCACGACAGTGCTGTACAAGGATTATAAGCTCTGCATTGTTCTGTGCACCATCTCTCACAGGTATACATACCATGGCTGGATGTGTATCTGTGTGTCACATAGATATCCATTTCTGATTAGAGCATCTGTGTCTTCAGCAGATAATTGTGGACACAGGATTAGCACATGCATGCTATGTATACACACAGGATGAGTAGTGCAGGTTTACCTGATGGAATACCATTGCTCAACATGTCCATTGTACAGTGGTTATGGTGAGTGTAGGACATATTGCAGACATGCTAGTGCCAGACATGACATGGCATGCTACAACACAACTGCAGCATTAAACATCACACAGACACAGTGTGTGTCATGTGACCTATACACTCAATAGCATTAAAAAACATATATGTGTCACTTTGTACAAATAGTGATTGCTATGCATATTGTGTATAGGTGCCTATGTTTGCACACACACAACATTGAGATGCATAGCAGGTAATGCTATGTGTAGTACTGTGGTCACTGTAACTGGATGGGGTGTACTACCATGAGCCATCATCATGCAGCATCATGTGGTCACTCAAGGCTACTAATGTGTGCCAGACCAGCACATACCATGCTGTACCAGAACTGCAGTACCATGGCTACATTCACCATTTTACAGCCAGTTGTTACATCAGTTTGTAAGGTGCACAATACGGGGCATTGCCTAACATGAATGTGTAATGTGTCGAAGAGTGTCGCACAGCCACATGTGAGGCATCTACCCCTCAGGTATATTATGTGTGCTGTGTGGATGAAGTGTGGGATACTGTTGTGTGACCTTACAGTGGGCGTCTGAATACGCCATGTGTAGCATGTTAACGTGTACTGCGTATGACAGTGTTGTGTATGTTGTGTGCATGTGTATCGACTCTGCCTATCCAATGTCCACATCAGTGTTGCCACAATTGTGTGGAATGCTCTGTGTATTGTATGTGTTTTAGGCAGCTACCCATGTTACTGGGATGTGCATAGTCTCACAGCAAACATGCACAGCATGCATTATGCGTATGTGTGTTACGTTTACATGGCCTACACCTCACCTATGATATGCACATTTAATTAGCAGTATTAAAGGTAGAACACACTCACCAGCATGGGTCGGCTGCCTTGCTGTCACACCAGAGGGACCTACAAGGATATGAGACACTTTGTCAGTGGCAACAACTGTGGCATTGCTACTGTGTGCTTGCAATCGTACAGTAGTACAATGGTCGACAGTCACAGGCATACAGATTGTATTCCTAATTATTACCATTGCACAACACTAGGCACCACATCGTCTAACTACTCAGTACACATCTCACATAAGCATGCTCTAACAATTGAGGTAGCAGTAGTCTACAGCTATGCCATGTTACCAGCATGCTCCATGTCAGCTTGCTGGGTGACTCCAGCCTCCATGATGACACATGTTAGTTATTGGGGTTGTTGTTGGCCAGGAGCCACCTGGCTCAGGAGCAGCTCCTCCACTCTGGTGAGGGGGGTTGGGTGGCTACCCCCCCCCCCACCTGTGGCAAGCTGCTGTCTGCGGATATCAGACGCACGCTGCCGGACATGTTTAATTAAATCACTGCAGTGATGGCGTACCTGCTCATATGTCCAGTTATGCATGCCTATGTCATTTACCCAATGGACAAGCTCTTGCCACAGCGCAGTCCGCTCATGCTGGTCCTGGCTGGTTCTAGAGAACAGCAGGGCATACTGCTGCACCAGGCTGGATGTTATGACCTCTTCCTGCACCGTGCTATAGGCGGGATTACGATGGTGGGACATAGCCCTGGAAGACAATGAAACAATATGTGTGAGCAAGTCATGAGGCACACGTATATTTCTTATGTACAGATATAAATTAACTGTCATATATAGCAACCTATTGGCTGTCAGAAGATACACACTTTCAATACCACATGTCAGTACTCAACCCACAACTGCCTGACAGTGCCTGGCACAATCTATATATCAAACCAAGTTTTGCACAGCAACAAACTTACAACAGTATATAATACTATACAACAGTACATGGCACACTGTATGCGACACAATGCACAACCTAGACACAGGAGGTATATATCATGCTAATGCATCATGAAAAGTGTAATCCATTGCAATGATTGTAAAGTCCAGTGACAGTATCACTGGTATACCACACTAGTCGTTGATGGCAGACCCCTGCCGAACATATGTGCACATTCATGAATATAGGTGGCATACTGCTGTACTACACTATACATGTTGCTAGATACTCACCTATATCCTGTAACACACATATGACCGAGGCCATGGTACAGGCATACACACACACACACACATCAGACATACATATCAGACACATAGGTATGGCAACACAGGTGATCTTTACATGTGTACCTTACAGTACTGTGTGTCAGTAGTTACGAGACCGTATGCCTGAGGTATGTAATTTGTGAGGACTACAGGGAACACATGGAACAGTGGTTCCAATCAATGTGAATGTACACCATACTGTGCTGTTTAGGCATACAGCCTCAGGTAGTACTACAGTTTATACAGGGGTTGGATTCACCAGCAGTAACACTCAATAAGCATGCATGTACTGCTTTGGCCTACAATGGGCACACCAGTCGACAACAAGGGACTATGTCAGAACGTATGGCATACTGCTTTTTCAGCCTAGCAATTGTATACACATCTTTTGCTGGGATCACAGCTATGACACATAATACCATGACAGAAACAGTTTCCCACTAAGCTATCACACATAAACCAAACTCTGACACATTCACAAACACATTCACCATCACACTCAGTCAAACTCACATAGCAATTATTGCAACAAGTACATGTGGGTGTGTATCACTTCATAGGTAGGTAAGAGGCTATTGGCCCTAGGGCCTATAGAAGCCTAGCCATACGCTACCCTGGCCTTTGACACACAGGTCATTGCATTTCAAGTGGCCCTGTCAAGAAGAGACACAGAGGTTAAACACCAACGTAACCAAACCAATGCACAGACTCAGGAAATACGAAAAAAAGCAGCAGAGCATGACCCAGGAACACTGATTTAATAACACTTTATATCATCAGTAATCAATCAATTTAATTTAATTAGTACTCCTTATCTAATTAAATAAATCTAATTCTGAATGCAACAGTTTTTAAAAAGATAGCAGATTAAAACATAACAAACCTATGAGCCTGTTTTTAATGTTATTTTAAAATGTTTTAAAACTGTTTTTAATATATTTTAATCTATTTAAATCTATTTGATGCACACACACAATAAATATAAAAATATAAAAATAAAAATAAAAATATATATATAAATAATTTTAGCAAACAAAAAATAAAACTGATAAATTTACGCTTAATGTAACTGGTGGCCAACAGAATTTAGCAGGAGAACCTAATGACATTGAAGAGATGCCTCTTCGTCATAGCGAAAGGCTTACGAGCAACACCAGTAAATCTGTTAACATTAATGCTAACAGGATTGACAATAGTAACAACAATTACTTTGAGGAAGGTGCTGTCAACAATTGTGATAATGCTAATAACCAGCAGGGTTTTCCCAGGAACAACAAAAAAAACAGACAAGTCAATGGACAGGCGAGGAACAATCAGGGCAATTTCAGGAACCGCAGAGCCCAACACAGGAGATGACAGACTATTTCCCTGAGCTAGTGACACTAACTGACTCTAAAGGGGACTTTAAAATTTATAACTACACTTCTTTTGTCATTGACTCTAATCTTGTTGAGTTTTTTGCTAGTGGGTTATCATTTGTGCCTGATATGCCATTTGACTTAGTGAAAACCATTATTGATCTAAAGTTATTCGTAAGAAAACTCAATTTGAAAGTACTGTTGGGGGATGGAATACTTCCATCTGGTACCCTGAGAGTTCCTAGCACTTTTAACCCCCCACTACATGACACACTACGTCTGTTTGAAAAGATGTGTGAATATGATTTCACTCTTAAGGTGAACAAACCTTCCTATAAGCGGCACTATAATATTACTAGAGATGAAAGAGAGTTTTTAGTGTTGTTAAAAAATTGTAACATAAGAGTAATGAAGCCGGATAAAGGGGGTGGTCTGGTTTTTATGGATAATGTTGTGTATGTTCAGAAAATGGTTACACTACTAAATACTGTTAGCTATCAAACTGTGAGTATTAATGAAGTCAACACTGCTTATGTGAAAATTAGAGGTATGATAGAGGATTTATTTTTGGAAAGAGTTATAGATACTGACTTGTATCAATACTTAAATGTCTTAGCCCCTAGGCTACCGGCCTTGTTTGGCATTCCAAAAACGCATAAACGTTTAGTACAACCTCCTTTCCGTCCTATTGTGGATGGGCATGGTTCTATTACTGTTGCATGTGCTAAATATGTTGACAGTATTTTAAGACCTTTAATCAAACAAGAATCTCAGATTTGTAAAGATTCTTGGAGTTTTCTCCAAGAAATCAGAAAGATTCCCTTTGATGTTAATTCCTGGTTTTTGACTATTGACATTAAGGATTTGTATACTGTCATACCACAAGAATTGGGCATTCAATGGATACGTGAATTCCTTTTAGATAAAAAAATAGATGATAACACAACATATTTAGTTGAGACACTATTAGAAATAGTCTTAAATAACAACTTTATGTCTTTTGATAACAAAATTTATGTTCAAAAATCAGGAGTGGCCATGGGGTCGCCCTGTGGAGGGAGTTTAGCCAATGGAGTGCTGGCATACTGGGAGAGGAACTTTCTGTTCACTGATGCTGGTTTTAGGAACAATGTCACCTGGTACACGAGGTACCAGGATGACATGTTTCTTATTTGGAAAGGGTCTCCCTCTGAGGTGCCTAAATTTTTAGACACTATCACAAGTACGACATCCTTTTTGGAGTTCACTTATAATTTGCAGAAATCCAGGATTAATTATTTAGATATTTTGATTATTAAGGATGAGATCAATTTAAGATACAAGAGCCTTATTTATCGAAAGCCCACCTACTCTAATGCATTTCTGCATTTTACGAGTTCTCACCCTAGTTATCAGAAGAAGGCAGTGGTTAAAGGCCAGATGGTAAGAGCAGCCAGAATGATTTCTGAGTTGGATGACTTTTTGCTAGAATGTGAACATCTGAGTGATATGTTTGCAAATAGGTTATCCGGCATCTTTGCTTGTTGATATCAGAACAGAAGTAGTAAACAAAAGAAAATCAGGGTTTTATAAACCTATTCTTTCCTTTGATGTTAACATTCTGGAAACTGCTCCCTCTGTTTTACCTAGACCAGGGGCTGACAACAACAATCAGTCTAGTTCTGGAATGAGATTTCTTTGTACCTTCTCAGTGGATCACTTTGAAATTAGGAAGGTGCTCAATAAATATTGGGCCTTGATTACTGAGGATAGTTACTTGTCCCACAAGTTAGGTGAGGTTCCTCAATTAACCTTTAGAAGAGGGCGGAATGTTAAATCTTTGTTAGAGTTTAAACCACAACCCTCAAGTCAACGGCTTTCAGGAATGAATAAGTGTGGGGCTTGTAACCAATGTAAACATATCCTCACTGACCCAAAAGTCAGGATTAGGAATGAAGAATACAAAATATTAGGAAAACATAGTTGTGATACTACTGGAGTGGTCTATTTAGCCTTATGTCAAAAATGCACTGCATTTTACATAGGGAAAACAGAAAGAAAGCTTAAACAGCGCATTTATGAACACATTTATGCTATAGCTAGGCAAGATTTAAATAATGCTCTTGCAAGGCATATTCATAACTATTCTGGACACTCATTTAAGTTCACAGTTTTGGGTAGAATTCTGGTGGACAACAAAGGTGGCCCTTGACAAATTCACTTGGAAATAAATGAATTAGTTTGGCAGCTACATACATGTGCATATACTCATCCAGGCTTAAATGAATTTGTATCTATTGCCTGTGTTCTAAAATCATTATCCACTAAAAGGTAATAGTTTAATGTGTAGCATGTTGTCTTTTTGTATAAATTAATGCATATATCCCCATATATAAAAACATGGCAACAAGTTGTGTTCTTTGTTTTAAATGAATTAGGTTTATTAACCAATAGGTTTATTAACCAAAAGGACGAAGGTTGTTTGTTTTGGGATTATGTAATTATCTCTTTTAGATGGTTTTAAATTTAGTATGATGTTGTTATAATGATATTAATATATAATGTTTTTTAACACATCTCAGTTATTAATAAAGTGTATTTTACATAATATTTATACATTTATATACACATACTGCTATATTTATATGTGTATATTAGTTTGTTTTTGATGCAAGTACACACACACACATACATATATATATATATATATATGTATATGTAAATGAATTGAACGGTTAAATTTATCAGTTTTATTTTTTGTTTGCTAAAATTATTCATATATATTTTTTTATTTTTATTTTTATATTTTTATATTTATTGTGTGTGTGCATCAAATAGATTTAAATAGATTAAAATAGATTAAAAACAGTTTTAAAACATTTTAAAATAACATTAAAAACAGGCTCATAGGTTTGTTATGTTTTAATCTGCTATCTTTTTAAAAACTGTTGCATTCAGAATTAGATTTATTTAATTAGATAAGGAGTACTAATTAAATTAAATTGATTGATTACTGATGATATAAAGTGTTAGCTAGTTGGCTTGTAATTTTGTCTGAAGAAGGTGAGACACTGGGCTCGCCGAAAACGTGTTTTGTGCTTACAACATTTTTCTTATTAAATCAGTGTTCCTGGGTCGTGCTCTGCTGCTTTTTTTCGTATTTCCAGAGACACAGAGGTGATTGCCTGGGTGCATTCACTATCTCCCATACAATCTTCATGAATATTTATGACAACTGCTAATTAGGAGCTTTGTTTGCTATGGCTAGTTGGTTTGTTATGGAGTATTGGATGTCTCTGAGATGCGAATCTATCCCTCCAGCATGTGCTGTTTAATGTGGTCAGAATGTTTTGATCCCTAGAGCATGTAGCACGTAGAGATTGTGATCTGTTTACGTGCAGCATTTCCAACAGCTCTGATTTTTACATAGCTTAGTATGTTAGGCAGAGGTCACCTCTGGGTAGGTGGTATGCGACACTGTGTAGTTGTGGGTTTGTGAGGTGGTCTGCATAGGGCATCTGTTTGAGGCTGGTATTACTCTTTGTGAGGTATGTCTTTGTCATTTCCAGTTGCTGTGGATGTCTTGTGAGGTACATACCACATGGGGAATTATACTCTATAATGGGCTTTATGTGTGATGAGTAGAGGGGAACACTGACCTATATTTCCTGGATGACACACCTTTTGTGATGAGGTGTGGCAGGTAGACAGATTACATGACTAGTGTGTCATTGTGATTATCGAAGGGGAGACTACAGTCCACCTGTGTCCCATGGTCTCATCACATTTTTGGTGTTAAGTAGACTACCACCTATGTGGTAGCTCATGGGTATGGAGTTTTTGCCAGAAGGGATGTCAATGCAGTTTAAACATTGAGCTTGAGTCCATGGCTTTGTCACCAGCCATCTGTCACAGTAAATATGTCCCTGTCTCTCTCTCTCTCTCTCTCTCTCTATATATATATATATATATATATATATATATATATACACACACACACATAAATATGAACATACATTGGTGTACATACAGATATCTATATAGGCACATATATGGTCCACCTTTCATGGTGGGAATATCAATTATGCGAAGGTTGTGAGGTATACTGTTATGTACTAATATTGCACAGTGTTGTGCAGAATGCATTGAAGGTGTTCTTAGCACATGTAGCTTTAGCAGGCCTCACTGGCTGCAACACTGCAAACCTGATAATTCATACCCACAGCGTTTAACCACCACATGTCATATACCAGCACTGTATGCTGTCTTGTTTGCCACACACTACGACCTACATAGAAATATGCACATAACAACCTTCAACAACATATATATGTCCATCCTTCACAAACAGTTGCAGTATGTCCCTTGCTCTATGCACATGTACAGATGCTAATATATCTGACACACACAGATCTCTCCGTATGTGTGTGCCATACACACACAAAGTCCACACTGTTGTAAGTCCATGTACCTCACAGCTGACCTGCTGGGCCTTGCTGCAACATGAACAGGTGTCACATGTGAGCACACAGTAATATTAGAGGGTTTATATATAGCTGCAAATGCTAGAGTAGCATACTAGCCTGGTACAGCTGTTGCCAATGCTAAGATACACATTAATATGACTATTATGCATTTGTTACTCTGTCACATCCTTGTTTATATAATTGTATGCGCTACTCCCCCAAACAGCCATTGTACACACTACTGTACAGAACAGAGATAACATGGATCAGATGTTTGACATTTAATGCTGAACTACATATATCACAGTCATATCCCACTGCACACACCTACACACCGATTTCTCCAAGGCAGTAGTTATGCAGGGCATCTATGCATAGATACATACTGCTGCCACATATGGATGATTCAAAGTATGTAGAGTACTCTTCAAAAACATCTACTAAATGCCAGTAAATACATATCAGTTACATACCTTTACTTTGTATGGGTTTGTATTATTACGTTCCGTGTGTGTAGTAATACAATTTTTTTTATATTTATATATTTTTTTTTTTTTGTTGATTTTTTTTTTGCTGTTGCTGTAGCTGTTGCTGTTGTTGTTGCTGGTGTCTGTCTGTCTGTGTCTCTCTTTCTTGCTTTATTGCTTGCTTGCTTTCTCACTCTCTCTCTTTCTCTCCGTGGCTGCAATGAAATGATTGCATGTGTGGACAGCAAGTACAGCCTGCTTTTAGAGGTATCTGCACATGTGCATGTGATGGCCTCTGCACCAATTGGTGGTCACCATTTGGTAATTGCATGCAGCCTGCTGTGTGGTAATTGCAGTACTCACTATTATAGCAATCCAATGCTATAAATTGCTAGGTCAGGTAGGGGTAGGCCTTTCATCTTTCCAAAGTGGGGCCCATGCTTGTTTGCCGTAGACACCGTAGTGTAAGTCAAAAGGTTGGTATACTTCTAAATGTTGCTAAGGGTGTAGCCAGTTATTTGTATGTTGACTTCAGACCTGAATGTTGCCTCTTCCAGTACACAGTTGACAGTGTAGAATTGTACTCACCCCTAGAAATGCTAACACAAGATACATGGGAGTATGGAGTTTCCTTACAACATCTACAATTAGCTGCCATACATATGTAGTTATTGAGATGTTTCCATTTTGGCACATGAACTGTTTGGGTACATCTATACTGTGGATATTAATGTACTCACTTCTGCAGTGTTTGTGCTTTTTATTTTGTTGACATTATCACAGGATGCTCATGAAACTGGACAATTCCAGTACTGAGTATGCCTACCTACATCCTTGCTGTACCTTAAACACACTAGTATTTTGTACATTTGTGTAGGGATTGTCCTGCTATGATACTGTGTGGGAGCTGTGAAGTGCTGCTGTAGCAGTATTTACTGCAAGAATGTCTGGTTCTGTTATCACAGTCATGTAATGCAATTCCACAACAACTGCTGGTATAGTTACACAGAACAGGTTTTGTGTTATGGCATTCCTACCTTTCCTTTATATTCACACATTCTGATGCATGATATATATATCTACTGTGGCCTAGTGGTACTTCATGCAGTCTAGTGTGTCCAAGGTCTGCGGTTCGAGACTGGCAGTGGTGTTTTATTTTGCTGCTGAGCAGAACAAGGCCCCTCATATGCAGGGTGACTAAGGCACTTTTAAGCAGTTGTAAGTGGGTTTGCATGGGTTTGCGTGATGCTTAGCAATACTTAGCTAAGTGCACACTCACACAAGCCCGCTAGCTACTGCTTAAAAGTGCTTACTCCCGCTAACCCCCGCACTAATTTCTTTGAAAGAAAAGAAAATGGGGAGATAGGAAAGTGGTGAAAAAGGGGCACAAAGAGGGAAAGACAGTAGGGAAAACAGCTTGGGATGTGCAGGATGGGTGTAGGGAAGGTCCATAGCTGACCATTTCTTTAACAGCAACAGCTGTACATATACTAATAATTTGGATGGAATTTTGAAACCTTCCACCCCTGAGAGAGGGGTGAGGACAACAAAGTATGTTGTACTGGCAATTAAATTTCAGTTAATGTGTCCAGTGGACATGTGTGCAAAATGGGCAGCTATGTATGGGGCGTAATTTTTTTGTGGGAGCAGATTGCCCATTTTTTTTCAGGTGAGAGTGGTGTGTGGGGTAGGGTAAGTAGGTATATTTGGGGAGGTAGGTTGGGGAGGTAAACAGACAAGACAAACAAGATGCATACAGGGGCAGAATATGACACATTGGGTGGGTGAACACCATTGACGGGGAAGGGTGTTTGGAAATCGCAAGCCCATGAGCCCACAGATGGCAACAGTGGAACTGACATCCCCACCCATGGGCAGTCACCACTACACTTTAACAGCCCGAAGGGTGGCTGTGCTGGGGGCTGCTTAGGAGGGGCAGGCTCACCCATCAGTCGTGCCACTCTTGCCTCGAGCTGGCATAGAGGATCAGTGACTGAACGCTTGATCTCCCTACGCACCACAGCCCGGACCATTCGGAGGGTGATAGGTGGCCCTCCTCTGGCCACGCTTGCACAGGGGGATGAGCCCCTTCCCCTGCAGTGCTTCCACCTGAAGGTGGCACAGGGCCACCAGAGGAGGAGGTCCCGGGCTGGGCACCGGACATGCTGGTGCCAGGTGCCATCGCCAGCTGAGGTGGGAGAGGAGGGTCCACTGGGACCGGCCTTCCCATACGTTCTATGTTTAGTAGGATTTAATGACAATATGGGTTAGTAACAGACAACAGCATTCCAAATTAGTTGTAACAGCATGCATTAGTATTCCCATTAACCTAACACACAAGAATTCCAACAGTTGAACAGCAAGCATAACACATGCATATTTAGAACAACAGTGGACATTCCAACAGCATGCAGGGTTGATTGGTGGCAACAGGTCACCAAGATTGCGGTATGTGAACAGGGCACATGCATCAAAGTACATGCAGATATTTATAAACCAATAGGACATATGTTCCAACAAAGTTTGTCAGATTACACATACCCATTTAGGTGTGGAATGGCATTATTTATGACCATAAAGTAGGGTGTAAAAAGATCACTCCATTAACAACTTATATATACTTATAACTTTACTCTACATTCCTACTGACTGCAGGTATATATACCCTACATGTATTATTACACTAGGCAGTGTCCATTAAATTGTGAAATGGGTTTTGATAGTTGTTTATATACCTGACCTGTATCTGACATACAAACTGTTCAAGATGCAGATGTTACTGCTACATATTTATATATTTCATTTATATTCATATATCTACATATCTGGCTGTCTTCAGGTGACATTATCAGCTACATTTACACAGACCCCTACATTTCTAGCAGCACACTGACATTTGTGGGGAACACAATCACAAGCTACTCATGTGCCAGATTAACCTGTACATGCTAGCCATGAACCAACAGTTGAGGACTGTATATATGCTTAAGAGCTACTGGCATTCCCTTCATCCACTTTATATGGACCTACACAAGTGTGGATTGACAGCACTTAATACAACTGTACTATTTCCATAATGCAAGGGTACAACAACATATCAAAGAAAGTGACATGGACACAGTCCAGGAATTATACATTTATTAATTACATTACACACTTTTGTAGTGGGTCCCTCATTCATTTCATATTTTGGTGCATGCAGAATACTTTTATTCCAGACTTATTATACCTTTATTAATGGGTTACAACACTTTTTCACACTCTCTCACTTATTTTATATTACAATACATGCAGAGACTTTATTCAAGACTTATTATATCTTTATTAATGGGTTACAACACTCTTTTTCAGGCTCTCTCATTTATTTTATATAATAATACATGCAGAATAATTACTAACCTGCCTGGTGGTGCAGCCTTAGCAGCCTATCTGCATAGGCTTGCCGATTTGCAGCACGGACACCTGCAGCTGTGAAGTAAATGAAGGGATATTGAGACATACCTATCCATTATATAGACTACAGTAGCATTTCTTACATACTTCATTCCATGGCTACCTAATCAGTAGTGGGGCATCTTGCATTTCATGGGCCTCCTGTATCCATTGGTTCAGTTGGTCCTGCTTCCGTCTCTTCAGATCTGCATGGTGGTGACGGACCTGCTCACCAGTCTGATGGACACCTGTGGCACTGGTGACATCCTAAGCTAACCGGTTCCAAGCCTCCGCATTGTACTCTGTCCCTTGGAATTGGCTCTGCAGGAGTCTTGACTCATGATGATGAACAAGGAGCCAAACCATGTATTTTGACTCCTTGATGCCCCACCGTTGCGCTCGAAAGCGAGTACCCTCTCCAGCACCAGCCATTCTGACTGCAGATGGGAACTACAACCAGTTATTGAGAGTATTCCCACCTATGGAGCTTAAATATGCCTCATTACCCGCACTTATTTGTGATTGGCCATTTTTGAAAATTCTCAGCTAACAGCAAATCTGCTTAGCAATGGTTAAACTTCCATTTATAAGTAGATGTATGTTAACAGTGCATGTTTATGCTAAGCTGTCATGGCTTAGTGGTTCAGTACTTATGGTGCACAGTGTACCGGGTTCGAGCCTCGTCATTGCATTTTATTTTACTACTGTCCAGACAGGCTAGGGGGTGTGGCTGTTTTTAGGTGACTTTGCTCAGCTTTGCTCTACGTTGCTCCATGTTGCCCAACGTTGCCCGACGGTGCGCTGGTTAGTGCAGTGCACAGCTCCACACAAACCTATTGCACTAGGTAAAGCGCTGCTTAGCTATGGGCAACTATATTGCGCTGAGTACAACACTGCTTAGCTATGGGCAATTATATGTCAATATCCTTAATGCTGCTCACCTTCTTATATTTATATATATACATTTTGTTCACTAATACATTGGCCATTTCAATGCTTTTTACTAAAATTGCATTCATATGTGTCAGGAATTATTTTATATACTAATTTAAAACATAAAATAGAAAGGGGAATGGTGGGACTAGAACCGGGAATGCCTCCTCTTTGGGCGAAGGCTCTACCACTACGCTATTGCTATTGGGCTTAATTTGCATAAACATTTCTTATTATGCTCTTCGATGTCGAAATTGCTAACTGTAGCTAAGCAATGGGCACACCCACGCAAACACGTGCAAATACGGGCAACTATATCGGGAATTATAAATAAAAAAAAAGTTTACATTTTACAACTACAAAGGGGTTTAGTATGTGGGGATGTGTAGTATTTGCTATGTGTACATTTCAGTGGACTCACTCATTGCACTTGTCATTTTCACATTTATATAGTTGCAGGGGCGTGGATATTTGGACTGCTCGGCAGTCTGACACGCCCCCTGCAGTCTTACACGCTCCGTGTTAGCCTTCCAGTTGAGTCAGCGTGCTATCATGCATATGCATGATGCGCTGACATCTAACTCTTAGACGGCAGTCTCCAAGTAGGACTTCGTTCATCCTACACAGAGGATTACTGAATCCCCCCAATGTTATTGGCTAACAGAGCTCTAGTATTCCTCTATGGTCTTCCACATTTGCTGATATACTGATCATGCATATCAAACTTAGACTTCCCAGTCTTGCATAGTACATCAATGCTGATTAGGAAAAGCAGTGGAGAAAAGAGAATCTCTGTTGCTGTTTTTTTTTTTCCATGCCATTATGTGCTCAAGAAACCTAAACAAAGTTCAACATAATGGGGGGAACAGAGTTCCAAAGATATGGACACATTTTATTGCTCTTATAAACTTAGAAAGTTACTGGAATAGGTTTTATGTTAGCATGTATTTTTCTGAAGGATATGAAGCATAAACCTCAGAAGTCTGTCATTATTTAATGATTTCAATCCACAGTGCCTTGCAAGAAAACTACATTTTTATGAGGAAAAGACCAAAACTATGTGATAAAAAATGGACATTCTGTGAAAATCTGAACTGTTGAGAGATACCAGAATCTTCTGAGACTTTAGGAGCGACAACACAGAAATACAAGAAAATCAGGTATGTTTCTGTTCCTTTAGTTTTGCAAATTGTACCTGATTCTTTTTGTATTATAGTCTGTCCTCTAGGCATATGCCAACAGAAAAGTCTGGCCACTCAATGGTACTTCAGTGGCCAGACATTTTCTATTAGTAGATACTCAATTTACAACGGGCATGCTGATTGAGCGGTCCAAACAATGTGTACATTTTTGAATGGCAATAATTATAGGTTCATAGGTGTGTACTAGGCTAATGGCCCTGGAGCCTTTACAAACCTAGCCCATAGGATTACCCTGACATCGTGCCACCAGACCTTAATTCCCAGTGCTTCTGTCGAGTAGAGCAACTGGAGTGATCCCCAGGGTGAATTTTCTATTTCCCATCCAGTACAAACGGAACTTCATCAGATACAAAACCTTACACACTTCCCCCCTTTTTTATATACAATTCAATTGCTTAATCACAATCAATTAACTTAAATGAATTGGTTAGTTAAATGTGCTCTCAAGTTAAAAACACATTAATATGTTCTTTTAAAAATATATTGCTATGTATAATACATAAATATTTCTCCTATAAAAACACATATATAATAAACATTTCAACTGTTAAAAAAAATATATATATATAAATAATAACTATAATTTAAGTTAATTGATTGTGATTAAGCAATTGAATTGTATATAAAAAAGGGGGGGAAGTGTGTAAGGTTTTGTATCTGATGAAGTTCCGTTTGTATTGAATGTGAATAAAGGGAACGAAAGCGCTTATAAACTTACTCTGCCTGGTGTCTGGTTCTTTTCAAGGAGAAGGTATCCTGTGACATTTTTTTGTTGGATTATTTGCTTCATGTGTTTTACTATTGTGATATTGATGTGCATTGGTACACAGGATACTTGATCAAGGAAAGACTTTGACACTTTTTTGGAAGCTGTCTCTGAAGAGAGAGACAGCACAAGCAAGTATGTTTTGTGAACTATTAACTTTGATACTTTTTTGGAAGTTGGCTCTGTAGAGAGAAACTATAAGCAAGTATTTTTTTTTTGTGTATTATAGACTTTGACACCTTCTGGGAAGCTGGCTCTGAAGAGAGAAACTACAAGCAAGCGTGTTTTGTGAATTTTAGACTTTGATACTTTTTTAGAAGTTGGCTCTGAAGAGAGAAACTACAAGCAAATATTTTTTGTGAATTAGAAACCAGTGTTTACTGACAAGTTCCTGGCAATGGAAAAGTCTGTGGACAATATTAATAATGATGACAGTGTAAGCCTTACACAGCTTTTGGCTTTAATTTCCCAAATTAATACTAAAGTTGATTTAGTATTTTCCAGTAGAGCAAAAGAAATTCACACTGCTACAGAAATGAATGTTAGTAATTGTATTGCTGTTGAAAAGTCTCCTGGTGAGTTGCAGGAAGCTAGAGTAACCTACTCGGGGGCGGTACTGAGAGATGTGAATGCCAGTGGAGTAGGTGAAGTGAATGGAAAAGGCTTGCAAGCAATGGGTGATGGAGAATTCCTCTCCTGGCTGAACAGGGAACTGATACTATCGTGGGATGGATTCAGGGGCCAGCCAAGAGAAGGTGATGATCCAGTTTCCAATTATAAACATAAAATTTATAAATTGGAAAAAACTCTGAAAAAATTCAGGGGATTACAGCTTGACAACATGTTTTTCGAAGACTGTATATGCCTGGGAAGAGTACCGAAGGGGCTAAGAATCTGTATGTTCCCTAATAACATTCAGAGTGGTTCAGTTCTATACGGGGAACTTTTAGAACTGTTTGACCGGACAGGCATTGACTTTATGAGGTTACTAATTAAAGCCAATGCTAGAATAATGTGCAATTTGAAAGATGAAATTGTGACATTACAAAGAGAAATAACTGCAGATAGCCTCTTTGAGACAAACAAAGGGGTTTATTCCATCATCTTCCCGAGGGCTGAGCAACATGAAAATAACATTAAAAAGAAAAAAGAGAAGCAGCTGAAAAGAGACCAGGAGGAATACAAGCAGAAGAGGGCGTACCCGATTCCAGGTGCAGGTGGTCGGCCAAGAGTTTCATTCGTAGAAACGGATGAAGAAGTTGTGGAAATTTTGCCAGGAGATGAGGTTGATGAACCGGAGGTGTTTGGTGAGCAAGAGACTGGTCTAGAGCAGGATTCTCGACCATTGCCAAGAAGGTCTGCATGGCTGAAAAGCAAGTATGGTTCCTGGACACCCAGAAACAACAACAACAAAAAACAGTATTGGAGAGACTATCATGTGCAACAAGGGTGTCAAAACAGAAGGAAGGGGAGACCACCACCGCCACCACAACCATTCTACCAATGGTAAGACCACTTCAGTTTGTTGTTAATGACAACTTGAAGTATTTTTATAACTGTTTTAGTACTGAAGTGATGCATAAGACTGTTGGTGATAAATGTGTGGGGAAGATCGATTATACAAGAATCCACAGTGAAACAAATGAATGGTCACTTGTGTTTGGTGGAAATGACAGCACTGAGTGTTATACTGACTTCCCTTGTACTATGCAATTTCAAGAGAATGTTGCTGATACCTGGGACATTGGAAATGGACTGAATACTATAAATTAAAGTTTTAGTAATAAGGCCTCATTGTTACAGTATGCTGTAGAATCTAATGATTTATCTAATGAAGCATGTCTTAAGGAACTGTATAATGATTTTGATGTAAATATGGAAAAGCATTGTGTTGAGATTACACATGAGACATGCTGTGATGAATCTTTGGGGAACAAACAAAATCTAGATGCATTGAACCCAACTAATGAAGGAAATGATATATTTTTACAGCACGATTTTGAGTTTAACAATGTCCCTGCTGAAGCTATGTATAATGACAATAGTAACAATACAGGGAACAGTAATGACAATAATGAAAATGGAAATGTTTGTATTCTGGAATATAAGGGCCTTAAGATTTATAATTACAGTGGAATCATATTAAATAACACCCATGCAGAACTATTTGTAAAAGGGTTTACTTTTATCCCATAAAAACAGAATTATATGGTTAACACCATTTTAGATTTAAAAATGTTTGCAAGGGCCATAAATTTAAAGTTGGTAATGCAGAATGGGAAGGAGAGTGATGCAACCAGAGTAACCTTAAAAAGAAAAAGTACTTATAACCCCCCCCCCCCCATTACCACCAGTGGCCCTTTTCGAAAGATTGAATGAAACAGAGTACAGGAATCTAATAGGGAATAAGACTAGACGGATTAACCAGAATTTAACAAAAGATGAACAACAGGCATTAACAGAGTTAATGAGGAACCAAGAAGTAAGAATCATGAAGCCCGATAAGGGGGGAGGGGTAGTTGTAATGGAACATTATGACTACACCACTAGAATGATGAAATATTTGAATGACAGTTCCTACTTTAGTGCAGCATCACTGAATGAAGTTAACGTCTTTAATGCTAGATTGGACATGATTTTGGAAGAACTTTTCCAGGAATATACCTTTAGTGAAGATGAGGTGAGATACTTAAAGGTGAACAATCCTGTAACCCCAGCCTTCTTTGGGATTCCCAAAGTTCATAAATCATTAGGGGATCCACCAATGAGACCCATAGTGGCAGGAGGTGGGAGTAAAACAGAACCTTTAGCAAAAATGCTAGATTTCCATTTAAAAGGATTTTTTGAGGATAAAAAACATGTCTTGAAGGACTCTTGGCATTTATTACAGTATATGGCAAAGAATGAGTTCAAGGAAGAAGTTATTTTCTTGATTATTGATATTAAGGACCTTTTTATTTGTATCCCACATGAAGAAGGAATGGAATATTTTCAGGAAGCACTAAGGGAAGGAACCAGATTTTCAAGGGATACGGTGTATGTCTTAGCTACCCTCATGGAATTGGTTCTGAAAAATAATTTTGTGTGGTTTCAGGGGGAATATTTCAAGCAAACCCGAGGTGTAGCAATAGGTGCAGCAGTAGCCCCTATATTTGCTAATATTGTTCTTTGGTATTGGGAAACCAAATTTGTGCTAAATTCAACGGTTTAGGAAAAATATCTTTAGATATTATAGATTTTTGGATGATATTCTAATATTATGGGAAGGTGGGTTTGATGAGGCAGATGATTTTTTGAACTATATCAATGCCACTACTGATTTTTTGAATTTTACTAGTAAAATTGAGAAAGAGGCAGTTAATTATCTGGACATCCACCTATATAAAAATAGAAGGCGTGGATGTTATGAATCATGTATATATATATATAGGAAGCCCACCCATTCGAACAGTTATCTGCACTTTGAGAGTGACCACCCATTTTGGTAAAAAAGAAATCTGGTAAAGGGCCAAATGATTAGAATATCAAGACTAACAACAGATGACAGCAGGTTTAAAGATCAAATGGTAGAGTTAAGGACTATGCTGGCAATAAGGGGTTACCCAACTAGTGCCCTAGAGGGACAGGAGAGTTATGTAACAAGCAGGAGAGAAGATTTTTATCCCCCATTATTGAATAAACCTAAGAGTTTGTTGAATGTTAAGAAGACAGAAGAGGCAACTACTTGCCGTGTGCTAACATATAATGAGGATAGTGCAGAGGTCCGTAAAATGGTAGAAAAGAACTGGAATTGTGTTTTTTGGGGCATATGGATTAACTGAAAAACTGGGTAATAAACCAAAAATAGTTTTCAGAAGAGGACCTAATATTAAGAACTTATTTGAAAGGAAGAAAGACAAAGATAGGATTCCATTAGGTAATATAAACAATGCTAAAAAATCACGATATAGAACTGTGTAGGTTTCATTTATTTTTATATTAAAACTTCAGACAACCTCCTATTATTATCATCACTTTTATAACTTCCTATACATTAGGTAATATGAGGAAGTGCAATGGCTGCAGGGAATGTAGGTATATCTATGAATGTAGGAATATAGTGACAGAGGGTCACAATAGAATAATTCCAGTGACAGGGACTTATAATTGTAATACAAAAGGAGTTGTCTGTGTGGCCTTGTGCCAGTCATGCTGTGCATATTATATAGAAAAAACAGAAAAGAAGTTAAAAAAGCGAATTTACCAACACATTTATGCAATTAGGAGACAAGATAAAACAAATGCTTTATTTAGACATAGCATAAATTGTAAGGATTTAAAACAAATTCCTCTTCTGTGTATTGGAAAAGGTAGGTAGACAGGAGTGGGGGGTAATTGGCCCTGTTTTTTAGAATACAGGGAAACACACTGGCAGGGGTTGTTGAATGCTACAGTTTTTCCTGGTATTAATGACAGGATTTCTCTATGGAGCTTGCTTCATTTAAAGGCAGATGATATTAGATGAAAATGGTTTAAGTGGTTGAACATAGAAGCAATTAAGTTAGTATAAATATATATATATATATATATATATATATATATATATATATATATATATATATATATATATATATTTTAACAGATGAAATGTTTATTATATATGTGTTTTTATAGGAGAAATATTTATGTATTATACATAGCAATATATATTTTTAAAAGAACATATTAATGTGTTTTTAACTTGAGAGCATTTAACTAACTAATTCATTTAAGTTAATTGACTGTGATTAAGCATTTGAATTGTATAGAAAAGGGTGGGAAGTGTGTAAGGTTTTGTATCTGATGAAGTTTGTTTGTATTGAGTGTGAATAAAGGGAACAAAAGTGCTTATAACCTTACTCTGTCTGGTGTCTGGTTCTTTTCAAGGAGAAGGTATCCTGTGACACATTTTTTTTGTTGGATTATTTGCTTCATGTGTTTTACTATTTTCCATCTACTCATCAAGGTTTCTCTTGAAGAGGGTCAGTGAGGTGCTCTGTTTTACATGTATAGGAAGTCTACTACATAGCAATGGCAGTCTCTGGGTTATGAACCTGTCCCTCCAGCATGTTCTGTTGATTGAGGTAATGAGGTTGAGGTCACTGGAGCATGTGGTGTGAAGGGATTGGGATTTCTTTAGATGTAGCATTTCTAACAGAGCAGGATCAGACATGGCTTTGTATGTCAAGCAGAGATCGTCTCTAAGTAGGCGATATGAGACAGAGAATAGTTGGAGTTTTTTGAGTCTGTCCATATAGGATAAGTGATTAAGGCCTAGGATCCTCTGTGTGAGGTACTTTTGTGGCCTCTCCAGTTGTTGCAGGTTTCTAGTGAGGTACATGCCAATTGGGGCTTGTATCGATGATTGGCCTAATGAGGGAAGAGTAGAGGGAGACAATGATCTCTTTCTTCCTGGATGCAAAACCCTTAGTAATGAGATGTGCCACATATAAGGACTTTCTGACTGCAGTGGCAATGTGGTGGTCAAAAGAGAGGCTGCTGTCAATTTGTATTCCAAGATCTCTTATAACATCTTCTGTGTTCAGTGGACTACCATTGATGTGGCAATTCATGGGAACCGGGTTTTTCCCAAAGGGGATGATGAGACAATTTTTTGGCATTGAGCTTAAGGCCATGTTTCTAACACCAGTCGTTGGTCTCAGTGAGGCCTTTCTGTAGGATATCAACATCACTTTGGGAATTAATAATAGCTGCCAACTTGCAATCGTCTGTGAACTTTGTCAGCCAGAGACCATTTGTGTTGGCCTGGACTTAAGAGAAGTAGATACCAAACAGGAGAGGACCCAGGACCGAACACTGTGGGACTCCACTCGTGACTGGTCGGCAGTCTGATTTGGAGTCCGTTGTGTTCACACTGTGGGTTCTATCTGTGAGCCAATTTGCAACCCACCTAATGATATAGGGGTTGATGCCTAGCTTAGTAAGTTTTTCTATGATTCCTGAAATTGCAAAAGAACAGCAGACGGAGTAAAAGACCAGTAACCAAATACAAAATGCCATCAACCTCTGAGGGAGATCAAAATGACTTCAGGATCAAGTGCTTTTGTACACTTGCTTTTATATCCTTCACTCATTTATGTCATTATTACATTGACCTTTAAGGAACCTGTATATAAGGAAGTGATGTATGGAGCCTTTTTAGATTCTGATGAAGTTCCTGTTAGAAATGAAAGTGCTTAATCCTGAAAATTCTGAATAATGCATTTGGCTTTTACTTTTGATTACACTTGGTGGATTTATCTGCAGTCATTTTAGTCTCCCTCAGAGGTTGATGGTGTTTTGTATTTGTTTAAATATGAAATTCTTTAGAATACATACTATAGTGCAGTGTGGTGTTTTTCACCTGGTAGAAGGGTAAAAGTGACCAAAAGAGTTGTAAATTTTGGGGTAAATAATGGTTGTGGACCATATAAGTGTTTGCAGTAGGGCAAATAATGAATGTTTGTGACCCAAAACTGTGCAAATACTTTTTTATTGTAGTTAGTGTTTTGTTCAATTCAATCTGTTGCTTAACAATAGAGAGGAACCTACTAGTATTATTAAGAACAGGTTTGTTAAATGAACAGTTGGAGATAATATCAACAGGGGACTTAGATAAGTCCAGATTTTGCTTGCCCTTGGTGTCCAGGACAGTGGCTCTTGGACAGAGACTCAACCGAAGTGAGGAAAGCCTTCGAGGACACACTGGAAAATATTCCTTGCAAAAGAAATCCAAGAAAGAACTAAAGTCTAAGACTTTTTCCTAGCAATATAAGAACAAACTAAAGGTACAGGTTGTGTATTTCATTTAAAACCACAAGACTTTACTTTACTTGACAGAACCTCCCTAATCTACAGTTATATATAATAACAATTTTTTTATATAAAGTTTGATGAGCTGAAGATTTATCTTCCCCAATAATAAAAGTCTGTGACTGGTACAGGATAGTATCCCCCTTATTCTGAGGTACACTAATACTAGTACATATAAGTAGTAGTGATGTGGGTCACAGCACTCCACGATATAGGGTGAAGGTGGGGTAAGCACCTCTCATGAAAATACTTTCACATCTTTAGATTAACTTTATACATTCACTATAGTTACAGGCAAATTGTACTTTTTGGCTCTGTTCCCCAATACTACATAGCCTCAAACTGAACCCCAGCTCCCCACTCACCCATTCATACATTCCCCAACTCTTTTTTTTAATTGGGTATGTTGGAATGTATCTCTTCACCAGAACAGCCATCAAACTTCTTGGTAAGTTAACTTCAACAGTAACTGCTAGACTTGGTGGGCAAGGAGTCTGATGGGAAGCATCAGTTGTGGAGCCTGGGAGCTGTCCTTCATGATAGAGCTAGTCATTTATCCTAGCTGTTACAGATGCTAGTGCAATGACATTGTTACATTGTTGCCATCTTCTGCATTATCCTGACATTTATGTGAGGCTCGTGCTCTCCAACAGCAATCACTCAGGTACTGGGAATTCCCCAACTCTCCTCCTGGACAGGAGAATGAGCTGTCAGCCATTT
This sequence comes from Protopterus annectens, assembly GCF_019279795.1. NCBI lineage: Eukaryota > Metazoa > Chordata > Ceratodontiformes > Protopteridae > Protopterus > Protopterus annectens. Next base: position 1,677,245,362 of record NC_056739.1, read on the forward strand.
ATTTCTATTTCCTTTGGATTGCCCTACTAGCAGCTTAAAGCCATTCCCAGACTTGGGTCACCAACAACTTATGCTGCAAATCATAGTTTTTTCACACTTGAGGTACTTGAAGTAATGCATTTTATACTCTTAGTATGGAGCTATATTCTTTATCTAGGATTTGAGAATTGAAAAGATGTGTGTGGTCTATCCAGTTCACTTCATCTAAGGGAAAAAAAATAATCCTGCTACACTGTACACAGAAGTCTCATTTACAGATTGCCTAACATTTTGTATGCCAGATTTCTAAAAATTAAAATGAATATGATTCAACTGCAAAAGGTTCATTCAGTTTGTTTTCTATTCCTCAGAAAAATCACTTGCTTGCAATGTCAAGTTGTGGAGTCTAGAGAAAAACAAATCTGCATATCTGATAGAGTGTCGCACACCTATATAATGGTACAAGTATAAATATAAGGAGTTGAGCGCTGTGTTTCCCAGATCTTGGTTGCTGACTTAAGTGACTGCTCTAACCATCACTGCATCTGGTTAATGGAATTATCTGCAGTGGACTGAGAGGCTTCCTGTCTTGTGTATTATGGCTCTGTTACTTTGTAACCATCCGCTAGCCTTACAACATCTTGACATGTAAAGACATAAAGTAAAACAAGTAAAACTAAAAGTAACAGGACTGCAAAGGATTAATTTGGGAGAATGCAAAAAAGAAGTAAATCATTATAAAGTATGAAGCTAGCTGACTGAATATGAAAAAGGGCATATATATATATATATATATATATATATATATATATATATATATATATATATATATGTATATGGGATCTGTACTATTGAGCAAACGGCCATTTCACCAAAAGTGAAATGGCCGAGCACATTTTAGCGAAAGTGCTTTTCACTGTAAAAGCACTTTCGTGGAAGTGTGGTTAAGTAAGTGTGAAAATGTAGGGAGATGGCTGGTGTCGAGATCGTAGCACAGTAGGGATAAGGGAATACTCCCTTTTCCCCGCTGTAGTGCGATCTTGGAGTGAGAATATAAAAGTAGAGGGGTGTGGGGGGCACAGCTCCTCACATGGGAGTGCAGGGGGGCTTATCCTCCTGCGTAAACATGAGTTCTGTGTTTTTTTTTTTAATTTTTTATTTTGTTATTTTTTTAGATTTTTTTAACACACTTTAGTGAAAGTGCCTTTTCAGTGAGGTGGGTGTGCCTACTGTAGTGAAAGTGCCTTTTCAGTGAAATGCACTTTCGCTAAAGTGTGTTCGGCCAATGTGGTTTTGGTTGTTAAAGCTTTCACTCAATAGTACGAGATCCATATATATACATATATATATATATATATATATATATATATATGGGTCACCTTCATTTGACCTAAAGTTAATTTGCGCGACAGAAATTTCAGAATTTCAGACAGCCTAATTGCCTGACAGTTCATTTGTCTGCCAATTAGAAAAAGGCAAGTAAAAGTTTTTTTCCTTTTCCCCACTGTAGTACAATCCTGGAGTTAGAATATATAGTTAGGGTGTGTGTGTGTGTGTGTGTTTGTGTGTGTGTGTGGAGGGGGGGCAAAGCCTTTTTCTACTTGTCGGGCAAATGAACTGTAGGGCAAATGAACTGTCAGGCAACTGGGCTGCCTGAAATATCTGTCGGGCAAATGAAGGTGACAGGTGACCTACATATAGATATATATATATATATATATATATATATATATATATATATATATATATATATATATATATATATATATATATATATATACACACACACCCAGAATGGCATGGCATAGATTATAGTAGGAAAGTCAAAAACAAAACAGATTTAGTGCCTATTGTTAATAATACCAATATTGGGAGGGTGGCCTAATGGTTAAGGTGTTTGCCTTACAAACACAAGGTGCAGGGTTTGAGTCTCCAAGGGATAATTGGCTAGGCAGTTAGCTTAGTACTAACCTATGAACCTGCATTCCTGCTGTAGAAGTGAGCAACATTTAACACTGATAATTACATGCAACCATTCTATATAACTGAGGTAAAATGACAGACTAAAATGATGAAAAAAAATGGGTGAATGTATAGCAAGAAGAGCTGAAAAATAAAATTACTTAGAAGTAACAGATGTGCCAAACTGCAGAAATGTATTTCAAAGTTGTGTAAAAGTATTTGTGTCAGAGATGTACATGACCATTTCTAGTAAAGCTATTATAGTTTCATAGTTTCAAAGTATAATACTAGGCTATCTGCCCTGGGGCATTTGTATAGTGATGTGGCAAATGTACAGAATAAATCTAGAATACTGTGCCTCTGTCTAGTAGTGACACAATGAAGGTCCCCTTATATGCAGTGACACAGATGTGACCCAACTGGGATCCTGTTCCAAAGCATCCTCCAGCATGTCCTATTTATACTTGTGTGGTCCTGATGGATTTGGATTTTTGAGGTGGAGCATGTCCATCAGATTCTGATTGGACATGGCCAGGCAGAGATCACCTCTGAGCAGTATGCTACTGAATAGAGCTGAAGTTTCTTTAGTCTGGCAGAATAAGACATATGTTGGAGACCCTTGATCCTTTTAGTGAGGTACTTTTGTGGTCTCTCCAGCTGTTGCAAATGCCGGGTGAGGTACATACCAAATGGGGCATTGTACTCAATCGTGGGTCTGATGAGGGAGGAATAAAAGGGTACAATGACATCCTTGGATCTGGATGTGAATCCCTTCATGATGAGGTGTGCAAGGTAGAATGTTTTCTAACCACTTTGGCAATGTGGGTGTCAAATGAGAGGTCGCTGTCTACTTGGGTCCCTAGGTCTCTGATTACTTTTTCAGTGGGTTGCTGGCTATGTGATAATTTGTGGGTACTTTGTTTTTCCCAAAGGGATGACTATACATTTTTGGCATTTAGTTTAAGGCCGTGACTACGGCACCAGTTTTCAGTGAGGCCTTTTGTAGGATGTGTGTGTCTGCTGGTGTATCACTTTGTCAGCCACAGTCCTCCCATGTTGCTTTAACATCTGAGAAATAAATGCCGAACAGGGTCCCAGGACAGATCCTGTGGGACACCACTTGTGACTGGCTTTGAGTCTGACATTGCTCCAGCGATTTTAACTTTATGGGTTCTGTCCTTTAGCCAGTTTGCAACCCATCTAGTGACATAAGGGTTTACTTTTAAGCTGTTTAACTATTTCTATGATGCCTGAGTGGGGTATTGTGTCGAAGGCCTTAGCCAAGTCCAGGTATGCTGTATGGACTGCTTTGCCCTCATCAATGGCTCTAGTGACTGTTTTGAATAAGTCAACCAGGTTTAAAAGGCAGGATCTGCCCTTTACAAAGCCGAACTGGGTGGGGTCAAGTGTCTGTAGGTCCCCTATGTCTCTGTTTATGAGTTCCATAATGATTCTTTCAGCATATATGCATTTCCCTCTCTTTTGATCAGTGTTTTTTATGAAGGGAAAACACCAAAGGGAATAAAATAAGTAATTTACGGGTATGTTGATAGTGAGACAATAAAGAATTATTGATATGCTGAGTTAAGCTGTGACTAGACAAACATGTCTGAGGTGAACTATTGGATTTGACCTCATATACAATCCCACAAAATAAGGAAGTGACTTTTGATTGCTTGTTTTCTACTTAATGTGTGCTAGCCCTGCTTTTAGAAGTTCTATTCTCTGCAGTAGTAATTTTCTGCATTTGAAACTAGTGCAGCAGGTTACCTCCTGGTGAACAATGATGGAGCTACTACTATTGCTTCTAGGCAAATTTCTTATTGGCCTCAAAACAATGTTTTTAATTGGCCTGTGTGTTCATGATTGTTTGCTTCAATCTTGTATGTTTGCAGACCAAACACTCTGTTGTGCTGGCTGTGACTTGACAAATGTGTCTGAACTGTACTGCTGGATTTGACTTCAAGACTGATTGCACATGATGTGAGAAGAGATGTGCCTTGCAGAGGGCAGTTGATGACTTGTGAGAACTACTTTTGACAATTACAAGTATTTGTAACATCTACTGCCACAGCAGCTCTATTAAAGGTGGTGTCCATCCAGGTGACACTGCTGATTATTTGTATAACTCTCTGATTGCTTGTCCAGCAAATGATGTGGTATACCCTTGTCAGTGTTGCACATCATTGCACACCACTGCACATGGCTCTAGGATCACCATTGATTAATTGCACATCTCATAAATAAATTACCATTGGCACCAGAGACATACACTGTCAATGCTGTAACACCCACCTTTCATATCATAGCTTGACTGTGTTGTAAAACTTGCTGTTAAAACTGACTGTTGTTAATTCTCTGTTTTTAATTAATATTGCACCTCTAGAGAGTCTGGCTGTGTTAGTAGGTTACTGGTGTTTTACATACACCTTGTAGCATCTGAACCATATTGCTATTTTGTTTATTGCTCTTATACATTATTCTGTTATGCCATCAGAACCAGCTGAGCACCTTGTTTTATTGCTCCTTGTCTATTCCAGTATTGTGGCATCTGAGCCTGCTTACTGAATCTTCTTACTGCAGCAGCCTTGCCAAACTGCTGATTCACTTCATTGTACTAACAATACTATGCTGAGCCCTAAGCCAATTCAATTCATTTATACACTCTACTCTTGTGGCATCCAAGCCAGTTTGCCCTTTTGCTTTACAGTACTTGCATAGACTGCTATTGTAGCATCTGACTCAGGTTGCTGATTTGTTTCACTGCTCTTGTGTACTCTGCTGTTATGGCATCTATACTAGTTTGCTAACCTATTCATTGCCCCTGTTGTGGCATCCAGCTCAGTCTGCTGATTCATCTCAATACTCAGAGTAACTCATCATAGTTACTATAATTGTACTACTGCTACCTGAGTTTGTAATATTCAATTCTGGCATTACTGTAAGGCTAGGTAAAATTGTATAATTCCTACCTCGTTTGTACAGTAGTAAGTTCAATATTCTATACCAGATTCTGGAAACTATGACACCCCTTTTAGCAGTTACACCATCTGTTGCCAACCTGTTGGCACTAGGATTCTGAAACAGTAAATTACCTGCCTCATGCTTATGAAAAAACACTTACTCATAATGCAAAATAAATATAGTTGTGAGAGGTATAAAAACATTTACAAAAACTGGAAGCCAGCCTCTCATCAAAACATATTGTCAGCATTCCCAGGTTTACAGCACTGACACCCATTTCATACCAGCATGATTCCCATCAACAGAAAAAAATTTCTTATTCTGAGGCACTCAAGAACTCTCTCCCTAAATCACAGAGGACTCCAAGGTGAAGGATGGGACAACACCCCCCTCATGTTCACACTTACATGCCATCTGCATGTATGGAACCATCCACCACTAACACGGATATAAGGGGTCACTCAGCTTCCAGGTCAATGCTTTTAAGGCTACCTGGGCAAGCCACTATGCATGGTAATATCTTAATCATGGGTGATTGTATAGTGAACGCACACACACACACACACACACAGACAGACACACACACAGACAGACACATACACAGACACACACACACAGACACACACACACACACACACACAGACATACACACACACAGACATACACACACACAGACATACACAAATGTACCACCCAACAGGCTGAGACAAGAAAGATGATGGAGATTTGCCTCTCAGTTACCAGGATTTGACAGGTCAAGAGCACTCATGTCCCTTCACCCCGGTACACATATGACATTGTTGCTGTAGATTTGGGAGCCAATGATTTAAGGCATACATCTTTGAATTATATAAAGAGAGACATGCTGTAGCTCATGGAATATGTGTCCAGGGCTGGTATGAAACTGGTTTTCAGCAGCATCCAACTATCTCTGAAAATAATGTCAAAATATAAACAAAAGATAATGGACTTCAACAACTGACAATCACTGGTGTCAATGCACGGTGGTTCACTGTATATTAGCTTGGAATGAGATGATTGATATTCTTACCTGCTTTGCCAGGGATGGCCTGCATTGCTTTCTTCTCATGGCTTTTGTATAACGGCCAAAACCTTCTCCACTCCAGCAGTATCTTTTTTAGGTAACGTCAGTCTCCTCCATTTACAAACTTAGATTGACAAAATCAGCACTGTGTAAAGGCATGACTGCTAAATATGAAATTGCACTCCTTACAAGCCTTCTTGAACTTAGAAAATATTGATATCAACATTATTACTAAAATGTGGTTGTAATGCAGTGATAGCACCCCCTTCCCTACTGACATCCAATGCCTTCCACTCTTTCAGACCCACCTGTTATACAGGTGATGTCATGTCCATGTTCCTACAAATCCCCATAATTTCAAGAATTATACTGCAAGACAAAGACCTTGAGCTCTTACACATCCTAGTAAAAAGATTTCTTACCCTATCATACAAGTATAGAACCTCCACTATGACACCCACAGCCCACAAGGCCTACTTAAACAATCTATATTATCTCTCCCTTAAACTACACTATTCTTCTTGTGAACTTCAGCTATTCTTCCATTAATTGGGAAACGTATATTACTACAAATAAGTATGCAAAGTGTTTCCTGGATGTCATCAGTATGAACTCTCTAGATTATATAGTGTACTGATTCACTTGGGTTTCAAAAGTATTTAATCTGATTATCACAAATATAGCCTCATTATATTGTGGTTCTGTAGTGCAGAGGGATGGGGCCCTGACTGTGACTCAGATGGCTAGGATTCAATTAGCAGTCATGGCTAGCGAGAATGAGGAGGGGGATGAGTGAAGGGACAAGTGCTGCTCAAATGCCCTGTGGGTTGGGGAGAGTTGTGGGCACTCAGTGCAACACATAGTTGGTGTGATTTACCTGGTGGAGACAAGGAAAACCAACAATCCTGCTGTGAGTGGGGGGGATCAAGGCTGATTATCATGAATGCCTCTTGCTGAATTGAAGGTATGTCCTCTATAATCAGCTCATTACTTGGCACTCCTTGGTGTTCAGTTGAGTCCATACATGGATAGGGTTGTTATAGCAAAAAGTCTCAAACTACCCCTTATGGCTGTCTTAAAGATGGCCTCCTCCCAGTCAACCTTCACCATGATGCTTGGGAATGAATGGGCTGACAGGCCAGAAGGGAGTTGATGATCAATAGACAGAAGGACAAACAGGGAAAAAAGTAGCCCTATTATTCTTTATATCTATATTTACCTCATCAGTAGTCAGTTCTGACCAGCCTTCAGTAGGATTTACCCTGAGGGCCAAACTCTACTATCAACATTGAAGATTTGTCAGAGGTGAATCTATTAAACCTAGTTGATGACTTGATGCAATTTAAGAGTGCCAACTCACCTCAAGGACATAGTAGTAGATGGTTTAGAGAAACAGTCAAAATCTGAAGTACTCTGGCAGGCAAGGCAGAGTTATTGGCCATCACTGGGTTAGGAGAAACCATGTAGTTAGCTTGATGGAGTTGATGTCAGGATAAAGCTTAGCAAAAGGGTGAGAAATAATATCTGGTTGTATATCCAGAGACCATGAGATTACATCAGATAAGGCCAGAGTACTGGGAACCATATCTGCCCAGGCCCAAAGGGGACTATGAGATGCCTTGTATATGGATGTTTTCTGTACGAAAGAAATTATTGGAAAGGGGAAAGGCATACAGAAGACCAGGAGTCTTAGAATGAACAAGAGAATTAGTGGGAGCCTGTACCTGTGACAGGATACAGGTAAAGCAGTTTGTTGCATTTAATATTGTGGGGGGAAGTAAAGAGATTACAAAAAACCTGAACCCAGTGACTAAATATCTTGGTTATCTCTGTGAGACTAGGAGACCACTCAAGGCATCAGGGCACAGTGACCGAGTCCATCAGCTAGATTTTTGATCTGTGTATTGCTTTCAGAAACTGCTGTAAAGACATTACCCACTGCCACACTCTAATGACCTAGTATCATGATGGGTAAGAACAAGCTTATTCTCGTTTGTTGAGGTATCATGCCACTGCTGCATTGCCTGCATAGATGGAAATCACATCACAGATGAGGTTGTTCTAAAGTGGTTGTAACACTAGGGGGACTACACTCATCTCTGGGACACTGATGTAAAGATGAGCCTTTTGATGTCACCATGCTTCTTAGACTGTCAACCCTTCATAATGCTTCTCCACCCCAGATAGGAGGTGTCTGTGGTAACTGCAGCTGATGGTAATGGAAGAACAAGGGGTCATCCCTCTTGAAGAAAAAGGGACTGAATCCACCATTTAAGATGGTTGCAACAAACTGAATACAGCTTTATGGGGTGATAAAGTGGATGGGTAGATTGAGACCACTGAACACTGAGTGTCAACTGATGAACTTTGCTATAGTATGTGGCATAGAGAAATAACATTATGGAAGCTGCCAGGGTGCTCAGTGTGCATAGAATGATAGAATATTGAAGAGTGTTGTATTTCAGACTTCTTGTACTTGTAGCCTGAGGTTGATCAGCCTTGTATCTGGAAGCTTTGTTGTTTTGTGTAGTTATATCTAGACTGAGAAGGTTCCAGATTTGAGTTTTCAAAGTTTATGGAGATACCCAAGATACAACACAAGTGGAATTAATAATGTATTGTCAGGATCAATGATTCTTTTGCGTTTGCAGTTAGAAGTCAGTCAGCCAGATACAGGAACTCATGGAACCCTTACATTCCAACCACAGACCTGCATTTGGTGAACATGGGGTGGGGGTGTCTGGTAAGATTGAAGGGTAATGTTAAGAACTGATAATGACTGACAGGAGGAACCTTTCAGACTGTTATGTAATCTTGATATAGTAGTACGTATCCTGAAGGTGTATCAGGTACATCCAGTCCTCTTCCAGTAGGAGTGATAGAATGGACTGCACCATGGCTGTATGGAATTCTGGCTTCTTTAAATGTGGATTTAAGGCACTTTTTTTGGGCACTAAAAACAATCACAAGTATGCTCCAGATCCTGTCTGGTCTGGTCTGGTAGGACCACTTGGTTGTTTTTTTTTTTTTTTTGAAGCAGAAGAAGAAGAAGCTGCAAAATTTCATAAGCTCCTGTCTTTTTTTTTTTGGTAGGTTGAGACATCTGAAAGGGCTTTTGCACTCTGCTTGGGGTTAGAAATGAACATTATGATATAGCCTCGGGATATTATTTTCTTCGCAAACGTGTCCTCTGTAAAGGACAGCCAAGTTTCTTGATGAAGATAAAATAATCCCCTTACTTTCTCCAGAGGGCAGCAATCAGGCAACTTGCAAGGTTATTGGTTCAACCATCCTGGGCTCATGTCCTGCCTTCTCTGCTACCAAATTGCCAAGACAGTTGGCAGGAGGGACAACAACAAATGAGAGAGCCCAGATCTGAAGTCTTCAATAGATACTTCCTAATCTGTGGAAGGGGTGATGAGTCAGTTCCACTCCACCCACCATCATTTCTATAACTTCTTTGAAGGTGTTCTTTTAAGGGGAACTATCAGGGTGATTCCAGTTCATCAAGATTTGTGTTCTGTCTGTATTTAGTTATTTAGTTAGTTATTTAGTTAGTGTTCCTTTGTTGACATGGTTAGTCACACTAGTCTCACAGCATCTTTTCAGTAGAGACCTAAGGTGGTATTTAGACTTCTGGGGGAAATTTGTCCAGGGTATTGGATTCTTTACCTACCTTTTACAATAGGTGCCATGGGATCTTTTACATCCACCTGAGCTACCACTAATGCAGACAGAGCAGATGGAGCCTTAGTTTAACATCTCATCTAAAAGATAACACACTCAGGAATGCAACATCCCCATTATGCTACACTGCAGAGTTAACAAACCATTCACTGGTGTGAGAAAGGAACCTACAATCTTCTGTACCCTAGACAAGTGCACTACCTGTTTTGCCACTGAGAGATTCTGTTAGAGAATCTAAGTTTTAACACTTACCCTTCTTGTGCACCTTGTAGTGAGGGAGTCTTCCACAGAATCAGAAGTATCCCTATGTCCTTGTTGAAGGGCCCTCACAGAAGAACTGGGGAACTGAAGATGATGGCTAATGGTCTCAGATACACTGGAAAGGGATGGTGGAGCCAAAGCAGTAAGGGCATCTCCTTCTCACATGTAATGGTGGACTTCAGCCCTCTCAAATTCCTGAAAAGATGAAGCCAACACCTATGGCACCAAAAAAGGCAGCATCTGAGCCATCCCTAAATTTAAGGCAAGTGAGGCGACTGGAGCTGATGGCTGCATACCAGGCTCTGATGGGTTACTCAGGTGCGAGATTGAGATAGGAGCCAATGTATAAAGCACCCAAGAGCCCAAAGCCCCGAATAGATCAGAGAAGGTTGAGCTGGGGGGGGGGGGGGTGTCAAGGCATCAGTGTCAAACATTCAGCTTCAAGACATGCTCAATTCTTACAATTTCAGAATTACTGTCATTGTTGATGTACACGGTGCTGTTGGCACTGATAGAGGGATAACAGGGGTTGGCTTTGACTCTAAAGCCACTGACACCAATACAGATGCTGAGAAAGGAACACAGGTATAAGAGGGCCTTCTGCGCCTTCCCGAGATGTAGAGGGGAATGTGATAACTCCCATGTTTATATGAGCTTTCATAAGGGCTCTCATCATTCGGTTCTGACAGACCTAGTAGACCTAAATGGGGATATAGAAAGGGGTCAAGAGCCCATAAACCTTGACATCTCCCTCTAAGATGATCAGCCCTTCCTGGTGTGCCCTTTTTTGGATATCTACTTACTTACAGCCAATGACACTGGAGGTCAAGACAGTGACAACTCTGAAATGCTCTGAATGGATATAGAAACTTGTCCTAATGGTCTGGAAACTTTTTACACCAGGGAAGAAGATGGAGGAGTATGAGAACATCTCTTTTTCTTCTCTTTTGTTCATTACTTTTCCTTTCTCTTTACATTATTCAGATTTTAATCGGAATGTTTTCAGCACCTTTTGATGGTTGGAAAGAGAAGTCACCAGCTGAATATTCTGTAATGACAGGGAGAAGGCCTTTTAGTATTTATTTACTTGTCCTATCAGTAGGAACCCTGGGTCCAAAGCACTGACAAATGTCACACTGTACATTTAAATGCTCTAGCCCTGGGCAATACAGCTCATTGTTGGTGTGGATCCTGAGGCAGAATTTTCAAACCAACCACATTTTGTGAGTTTTTTAAATCCTAACTCTTTCTTCATATTGACAGTTTAAGGCTGTCAAGGAAACATACTGTAAAAAGTTGAAATATAAGTAGAAATACAAATATCCATGATAAGGAAAAACGTTAGATAAACCAGATAAGGTGAAAGATTCCTTTTGTAAATATACAGAATGTTTAATGGAACTGTAACATGTTGGAAAAAGTGAATCAAGTCAGTGCAATAAATATTATGTGAGCAGGAAAGGAAGGCTGACATTCTTTGTCAGCATCTAATGAAAAAAAAGAAGAAGAAGAAGAAGAGAAGAGGGAGACGCCAGTAAGGTATCTATATATTTGGAAAATATTCATATGACTAAAGCATTTAGTTTCCTAAAAAGGAAATGGCAGAGAGGAAAAGAAGATGACTGCAAATTAAGGAAACTAAAAGTAATCTTTGTAGAATAAGTACTGAAAGATTTGGCCTCATGGTAATGGTGACAAATGAGAACTAAGAAACAAGTGAAGCCTCATTGTATGATGGCAGATGGGTAGCTCGAGTGTTGGAGAAGCTTCTGAATGGAATTTTTTGCTGGCTGAGATTTGCCATGAAGATAGATAGCTTAACCGTCAAGATGGTTAGAGGGGACAATACAGTCTCTGCTATTTTAAGATACTCCTTTACTGTTAAAGAGGCTGGAAGTGGTGGAATTGGCAGCCATAGTATATATCCCCCCTATAACAACAAAATGAATTCCACTAATAGCAGCTGTCCCTTACATTAAAAATAATGCACTGAGGTCTCAGTGTAGCAGTATTATGACTGGCCATCTCAAACGTGAGAGCAAAGAAATGACCATAGTGTGCTCGTAAATTTTGTCATGAAGAAAACATGACTCCAGCATCAAACAATTCTTCTCACACTCAACCTATCCATGGCTGGAATCAAGCTGTCGATGAATCAAGCATCATATAAATGTGACATCCATTATATAGAGCTCAGAACAAGACAGATTCTGGATATTGTTAACAGCATACAGTAGCTGTTTTTCTTTTTTTCTGAAGCACCACACAGAAGGGGTAAACAGGGAAAGTGACTCTGGTCAAGGGAAGTATAAGATTCCCCTCAGGAAAACGTGGACAGGCAAGATAAGATGGGTCCACAGATGATTACAACAGATGCTGTAACTCATTATTTCATTGGGTTTCACACTTACAGTTATACTGATAGAATTATTACAAAGAATCATTTTTCTCTTTTTTTGAAAGGTTTGAAACTTGTCCCCTCACAAAAGTTCAATTTGGTAGACTCCCTGGTACAAACTAAGTTTTATATTAGAAAATTTAATTTAGCACCACTTTTTAATGATAAAGAAGAAACAGATAGAATTATAGGTTTGGAGACAGTTGTTAAGAAGAAGAGCGTTTTTAACCCTCCACTACACCCCACCTTGGTCTATTTGAGAAGGTAACAATATATGAACTGTACAAATTGGAGATAAATTCTAAAAAGAAAGATTTAATTATTCCAATTTAAGGGAAGGTGAGAGATTGGTATCAGAATAACTTAGAAAAGATAATTTTATTTTAATCATGAAACCAGACAAGGGTCTGGCTATTAATTTATTTAATTCTCTTGATTATTCAAAAGTCATGTTTGATTTGTTAAATGATAAAGAAACTTATTCTAATGCTTCTGTAAATGAGATCAGTATAAGTTACCAAAGAATTGATTCATTTTTCAAAGAATATTTATTGCAACAGTTAATTTCTTTGGAAATCTACAACGTACTTAGAGTAAAAAATCCCATGGTTGCTAACCTGTTTGGGATCCTTAAAATACATAGAAATCTTACAGACCTGACTATTAGACTAATAGTTTCAGGAAGGGGGTCCAAAACTTATCCCATTGGGGTTTGTACATTTAGATGGTTAAAGCCCATCTATGGAAAAGTTAAATATATTATTATTGATTCTTGGGATTTTTAGGGAGATTAAAAAATGACCTCTGGGATAATTTTTCTTATGATAACATAAGTCTCATTAATGAACTAATGTCTTTAGTTCTTGATTTCACTTGTATATATTTCTAACGGGAATATTACAAACAATCCAAAGGTGTAGTGATTGGGGCTTCTTGCTCCCCCATCTATGCAACTTAGTTTTCTGGGTATCCAGATTTGTGTTTGGTAATGATTATTATAAACACATAAGATTACATGTGACATTTTTGGAAGGGAATGTAAAATGGAATTTTAGAATTTGTCAATTATCCATCCACTTTTTAAAAATTCACATACAATTTTAACAAGAATGGTATAAATTATCTGGACACTTTTATTAAGCATACTAATAATGGTTTTAAATCAAGAGTATATAGGAAGCCAACTTTATATCCATTTGGATTTTTCCAGTAGTCACCCCTACAGTCAGAAGAAAAAAAGGATTTTTAAAATGACAGTATATAAGACCTGGTAGGATGACATCTCAACATGAAGATGTAATACATGAACTAACTTTGGTTCCGAATATGTTTTTATCTTGTGGTTACCCCTCCAGTCTTGTAGAAGACACACAGACTTATGTTCAGTCACAGTGGGGGGATAAAATACAAAGTCCTACTAGGTGTAGGGTTATCGAGTACCACTAATGAAATAAGTAGTGATTTTGAGAAAGCCCTAGTAATTCTATATGGGTCACATACACAATACATAAAAAATATATTTGAAGGAACCTGGAATATTGTAAAGGGTAACCCCCAGCTTCACCAAATTGTAGGGAAGGATCCAGTTTTTTGTGTTCAAAACAGGTCCTAATTTAAAGGACAAAGTTGAAAGAATAGAACCTCACCCACACTCAGGCATTAAAAAAAAGGGACGTCAAAGGGTGAGTCATGTGCCCAATGTCCTTTTATATTGAAGGGTGAAAGCCTACTGTTAAAAATTAAAAAAATTATTTAAATTCAAAAGTTTATTTTGTTAGAGGGAATTGTTAATCTAAACGTATTGCTATATTTTTGTATGCTCAAGTTGCGCAGGATTTTACATAGCAAAACTGAGAGATGTCCCAGAAAAATAATTTATGAAGATATATCAGTAGGCAAAATGAGAATAATGCCCTATACAAGCATTCAGGAGTTTGCACACATTTTAAAAGTTTTCATGTTGTAATATTAGAACAAGTCAGAACAAGTTAAGGTTAACCCTAGAGGAGATGATCTGAGAAATAAATTAGAGGAAAGAGAGGTTAAATGGCAGCTTACACTTCATGCCCAGCAATTTTCAGGGATTAATGAGAATATTTCACTCCAATCACTTTTAAACTTGAGATCCTGCATTTTTTTACTTTTTCAGGAATGTAAGTTATGATACCTTGGTTCTAACTTTTAGAACTGTTATTTGTTGTTGGGGAAAATAGGGTAGTTATTAACAAGATACATATTAGTATCGTTACGTCTTTTTACTATTTTGTATTATATTTTAGGTACTTGTGCGATTTTTGCTGGTTATTTGTAGCATGCAGTAGCAAGACAACATTGGTATCATCTGCACTTTCTTGACTAGTTGACTCTGTATATAAAGCTGCCTTCTCTCTGTATGGGGATAGTTCTGGTTGGAAGTTCCTGATGGTCGTGATGCTGTCCTCTTGCTGTGGTTTGGTCTTCCTTTAATGTCTTGTCATCAAATAAGTAAGTGATTTGTGGGATAGGAGTGTCTACACCATGTAATTTGGGCTGTCTTGCAGTGTCCTGCAATACTTTATAAGACACATTGTTGGTTTCTGTTCCTCTCTTGCAAAGTGTGTGGAAGACCTCTGCGTCTGACAGTATTTCAGGTTGGAGTCTTTGGAAATGTCCCATGAATTTTGTGTGCTCTTCCCCTTATTGCACCTGCATATTTATTGCCCTTTTTTTGTACCTGCTATTGGTTTTAGATCACATCATCTGTTTGATTTGCTAGTTTTTCTTTATCATATTATATATGTGGTTATATATTACTAGTTAGTCTGTGTCATTCTGAGACTGGGTAGTTCTATATGTTTCTGCTCTTCATTGGTGGTACGAGTTATACATCAACTGATATTCCTTTCTTAGTGTCGAGATCTTACCATGCCTGTTGTGCTGTGAATCTGCATTTGCTTACTTATGTCATTTTCATGACAGTATGACACTATCCCACTCAAACTCACCTATAGCCTGATGTCTGTGGCAATGTTTTCTACATTGAAGCTTTCCACATCTCCAATCATGTGATCTGTTTTTCATATTTGCACTTTGCTCTCAACTTGTCCTTCCCAGTTTCACCATAGCACAAATTAGTGGTTAATTGATGTGGGTTGAATCTATGCTACTGCCATGTAAAATTAGCTCAGAAAGTGGTGACATAATGAACTAGGGAAAAAACTGTCCTTTTGTACATGACACTCCGATATTATTTATTAGATCTGGGTGGTCAAAGAGCCTTTTGAATTTGATGTTGTTGGTTTTGCTGCTACATCTGATATTACTGATCTACTTCTTGGACTTTTTATCAGAAAGTTCTGACCAGAACTACATCTAGCCTTCATGTGGCAAACCATATAATTCGCGTTGTCAGTCTGTGGGGTGCTAAAGATGATTTTGTGGAAAAGATGGCCTTTATTGTACCATAGCACCTATATGGAAACAGCAGTAAAATATATAGATACTGTTTAAAGGAGGATGAGCATCTCATTGCATTATAGTACATATCTGTGTAGGCAGCAAAGGCAAGCATTTTTTATCTCACTTGCCTGTGTAGTCAGCAACTTTTACCTGGCACTCTTATGTTCTTTATCATAGCCCATCACCAATTTCAGGTTATTCTGAAGGACTCTGGGGTCATACAATCTGTAGCAGTTCCAACCCCCACAAGGAACCCTGCTCCTTTTATACATTTCTGTACGAATTAAAAAAATACTTCCTAATGTCTTGGCTGAACTGCATGTATATATTTCATTGATGAGGACTGCATCGATTTGCACTTCCAACAGATTTCATTGGATAAATTCTGTCAAAGCTATTGGGCTGGTGTTCTGTGTTTAAGTCAAATGTGACAGATTTGCTGTATGTCATTCACTAGTGTCCTGAATGAATTTTCATTAGTTGGCTTCTCTTTATAGAAAAATACGAAATTGTCCTGCTGTCCTAATCTAACATGCTTTAGTATTTCTGCCCCAATAATGGCTGTATTGTCAGAGCTGCTTCTCGTAGCTTTTCTCATGATTATAGCAGCTCATCTTTGGCTATTCAGTCTACTTGCTGGCCATGAGACTGCAGATGCTTTAAGCTCTAAAATCAACTGTTTTGTATTTTAGGATTAAATACTGACATTGCTAAACACATGCATCCGGTAGAAAAAGGTGAGACAGATGCAGATTAGTGTACCTTTTGTAGCCCACAATCACCAAGTAAAGTTATCAGGAGGGATCATAAAAATGAATGCTCAGTCAAAGCAGCAAATGTCAAACTGCACTTATTTCAGTCCATTTACCACATGAGAAGTATAATGATAATAAATATATCAGGTGTGATGCTAACAAATAGCACATCAGAGGGACAGTATGATGTGAAATTGTTTCGTAGTACATAGCAGTATGCCAAAGTTGTGGATATTTTTACATTGGGAAGATGGAGAGATCACTATGAAAATGTATTTATAAACACATCTATGCAACTGAACACAAGAATACTAGTAGTGCACTATATAAACACTCTGTGAAGTGTCCCCTTAATGACAAGTTTTTATTTGGAATAGTTGAAGTGGTTAATTCAAAGTTTAGAGGTGATTATTGGAAAAAGAGATTAGAAATTAGGGAATTGCAGTGGCAACTCAGGCTTAATCCCTATATGTTACCAGGTATTAATGATCATATTTCTGTTGTATCAATTTTGGGAAAAAGAAGAGCCATTGGTTTCTAATGCACATTTTTTCATAGTGAGTAATAGCGAGCAACACATTCTAGGAGGGTTCGAGAATTTTTTTTTATGATTTTAGATTTTGTAATTGTGATAGTTAACACACAAGCCTCATTTGATTTTGTTAAGCTTACTAATTGAACATTTGTTTTTATTTATTTTATTTTTACTAATTTGTATTAATGGTTGACTTGTGTCACGTGTTTGAATTATATTATTTAAATCATGTAACTGATTAATTAATTAAACAGTTTTGAGGAAATCCCACTGTGAGGGACAAAAGCACTTGACCATTTTTGGATGATTTGTTATGGTTAATAAACATAATTTTGTGAGCTGCACATTCCATGCCCTTTACTTATACTACATAGTATACCACTCTGTGAGCCCTGTTGTGTTTCTAGTTTTGTTGTGTTGGGGGTCTATGGTTTATACTGATTTGGTTTTACTCTAACTATGTCTGCTGACAGCTCTTGTATTAAAAAAATATAATTGTCAATAATTGAAAAATTACACAAGGTAATTCTGATTTGGTTAAAGTGTTGGGAGATTGTCTGATCTTTGTACATAAAAAAGCTTTTAATATTAAAAAATGTTAAAATTTGATATTGGTAGAGATATTCCAATATTAAGTTCAAAAGCTGGCATGCTTTGTTGCAATTCTTGTAAACAGTGCTGATACATTAATAATGTCAGTAGCTTTCACTTCGAGCAATTGAACTTTACTTTTTTGTTAAAACAAAGGTTTAATTGTCATGGTGAGAATATTATATATTTAGCTACCTGTTGATCCTGCACACATTTTAATTTAAGAAAAGTATTAGAGAATTGTGAATACACATTAGAGAACATGTTAAAGCTATCGGGGACAAAATAAAAACAATGCTGTGGCTAAACATATTATGAATTTTTCCAGCTTTAAGAAGTTTCATTTTTTAGTTTTAGAACAAGTGAATAAAGACAGGTTTCTGGCTGGCTGTAATAAATACTTAAATCCAGGGAACTGAAATGGCAGATCAAGTTAATAGCCGAGTAGCTCCCTGGTCTTAATGAAAATATTAGTATTAAATGTTTATTAAAATACAAAGTTTTATAGCATATTTCACCTTTATTAAATTTTAACTTACACTGTCATTCATTGAAAATATATTTTTAAATGATTTACTTGTTTGTTTCTTAGTATCCATTTTAAAGTCACATGATTAGATTTGATAAATTTGATTTGATGAAACTTTTTGGCGGATTACAGGGCTTGTATTTAAATGATTACGTTTATGGAAGAGACATTTTTGATGAAGTTCCTTTTAATAAAGTGGGACAAAAGTGTTAATTTTACATCTCTAAGTTTGTTGTTCTGAATTTGGAATCTAACTATTTGAGAGCTGATCTTACTAGGTTTTGTGTTATTTGTCAGGTTTTACCTAGTAATAGTCATATTATTTTCACATTGTAGTTTTTATTGACTTTATGGCTTCACCTTCAGTGAAATGAATTCCAAAGACAATGACAATGTTCCTTCCAACAGTGAGCCTAATAGTGCTTCTCAGAGATCAGATGCCAATTTTGAGGTCAGCATTCACTCTGTTCCTGATGAAATAAGATGTTTAACTCAGACTGTTACCAAAACTATTGAAATACTACAGGCCACTCTTATGAAGCTGAGTTCCAAAGGTTACATCTTAAATCATACATGCACTTCTGGGCATAAAAGACTCAATATGTTGGATGATTTTTCTTCTCTACTTAGTAATATGTCTTCAGGCAGTAATGTAACCATGGTGCTTGCAGCAAATACAGTGGATTTCAATTTTTGTGATAAATGTATTGAAATGCTTGAGGTTAACCCTTTTTTCAACAGTGGATTAATCAATGTAGACCAAAATTGTACTATGGTTTACAGACCTCAAGACATGACGGACAGACCAATGACCAACTGTAAGTCATTAATGTACGAATTAGAAAAAAAAACTTTTAAAGTATAAATCATTGGAATTAGAACTTTTATATCTTGAGAGATGCCTGCAACTGAAACAAATTTCTCAAGGGTTAAGAATAAAAAAGTTCCATAATGGCATTTCTGAAGATGACTATATGCAAAGAATTGGTGACTTTGTTTAATCAGACTAGTTTAGAAATTATCTGGTTCTAAGTTTCCATTTATTCAAGATGAAATTAATAACTTAAACAATTAAATTATTCAACATCCTTTTTTGAAGACTTTATTTATTTGTATGAATGAATCTCTGTTAAGACTGATCAGCATGTAACAACTCTTGTTAATAAGAAAAACAAAAAACTTTCCAAAGATGCCTCTGTATATGCCACTAATCAAGCATATCCTATGCGGTTTGTAACTGAAGAAAGTGTTGGCTCTAATATAAGAACAGTATCCAACAATAATAACTCTACAACTATTTCTAATGGACTAATGTTTCTGATTAACTTATGGCTATTGATAACACTAGCAACACTGGAACAGATACTTGTAACAATACTGAAAACATTGTAAACAACTTGGAAAGCCATAGTTCAGTTAATGAAAGGTTTAACCAAGGAAATAACTCAGTGGTTATGTTTTTTCAGAAAGGCAAAGAAAAGAGATTATCTTACATGAACACTGTAACCAATCAAGGCAAAAAGACAGGATGAGCACAAGTGAAAGAAAAAATGAATATTGAATGAATGGCATATTTTCAGTTTAAGCACTCAACATTTTAATGAACATAAATTAAGTGTACTTTTAAAAAGTTTTGAATTCATTCGTAGTCATCAAATGTCATATACTACCTTAATTACAGACTTTAAATTATTAGTGCACAAACTTAATGTTAAATATATTTTGCACGGTGTTGATTCCATTCCTCTCTGTAGTGTAAAAAATCCTAGGAATTTTAATCCTATGTTAAATCATGTCCTACAGGTATTTGCTAACACCTGTGGAAGAGATTTTGATTTATTGACACAAAGGAAGTCATTAAATAATAGATTTAATTTAAATAAAGATGAACAGCAAGCCTTAATGAACCTTAGAAAAGCAAAACATTTAAGATTTATGAAGGCTGATAAAGGGGGTGGAATAATGATTATGGATGAAACCAAGTACTACAAAGATATGAAAAAAATGTTGAACAGCCAAAGTTATCAGAAAGTTAGCTGTAATTTTGTAATAAAAAGGTTTAATGCCATTGATACTCAGTTATCTGAGTTATTCAATAAGGGTTATTTACCATTAGATACTTTAAAATATTTAATTGTAGAACAGCCTGAAGTAGGAAATATTTTTGGGATTCCTAAAATACAAAAAGATGAGCAAAATCCTCCTTTTTGACCCATAATTGTGTGTCCTAAACACAAAGCTGTTACCATTTCCAGTTATTTTGATCACATTCTAAATCTTCTTGTGGAAAAAAGTATTTAGTATTTAAGATATTCCTGGGATTTTTTTTTAAATTCACTTAAAAATTATTCTTTTAAAGGGAATAAAACTTTTTTATGTACTTTTGATGTCAGTGCTCTATATATTAGTATTGATCAAACTCGGGGCATTGATTTTGTAAAAAGCTACTTAATTAATCTTAGCAAGACTGACATTTTACAAGTTAACCCAATAGAGATGCTACTAGAATTGGTATTAAAAACTAATTTTGTTTTAAATTTTGGAAATATATACTGTGATGCCCGTGCACTGAGCCAGCAATCAAGGAGCCTCAATCCTCATCACTAGCACCAGTAAGGGACGTGTACATTGGGAAGATAACAAGTACACACACAGTAAAGTACAATTTCCCATAAGAGCACACAGAGATCACAGTCAGTCTGGGGCTGGTTTCTCTCTTTCTCTCCAGATCCCCAAGAAGACTCCCCACTGGCACAGCTACAGGGTCCAGATCTCACCCTAGTAGGCATGCTAAAACCTCCAGCACCCTGTCTGTCCAACCAGTGCTTTGTGTTCCTGCCCAAGTAGCTGACACACATACACTTTGAGATAAGAGTTTATACAATCCCACAGACGCTCCTGGGGAAGGCTGGCACAGGTTCTCCTGCCTTGCCCTTTTTACCTAGTCTATATGGTTGACAACACTACCACCACCCAGCTAATATTTATCAGCTCCTCAAAGGCCCTTATGAAAGGGTGTCCAATTATACTGTGCAATATTATTATCCAAATGGTAAGTGTGACTGAGCAGTCAAGACTTATTTGGAGTGACTTAGTACAGTATCACTATATACATGCAATGTACTCTTAGAGCTTAAATTATCTCTACATAAAACACCCACAGCTGAAAGGTTTCAAGATATTTAATAATAAATAATAAAAACACAAGACAATACTTCTTACTATACAGTGCTAGTAAAGAGTTCAGAGATCACAGAGAAATACTTAAAATAATACAGGCTACAAGTTCTGACATCACATAAAAGCAAACTAGTCTAATCTTCCTATTTCCTAGCTATATCTAAAAGAAAACACAGTTCTAAAATCCTACTTACATATATAACACAGGTAGAGTGGTGAGCTGGATGTTCTCAAGACAAAATGCTCAAATGCTCTCATTCTTTCTGTCCTTAAATTGATAACACATTACCACTGATTCATTTCAGATTACATCATTTCTTTCTGGTTCCCAGACTAACAAACTCTCAGAGGTTAATAGCCTTTGATCTTGCAGCTGGTTAGGAAGCCAGGGCAATAAAAGAAATTATACATGTAAATTCTAGCCATTACTCTAGCCTCAAAACAATAGGCAGACTGCCTTTATCTAGACATCTCAGCTCCAAGTTTTGACATCAAATAATTGACTTATCAGCTTTGTTACAGCAGAGTGTGCTGTTTTTACATTTTTGCAGTTCCACATTCAACATAACTTTTTTTCCCTTTAAGAGAATAAGCCTGTGGCTTATATTAATATTTACAAATGACAGAATTATCTACAAAATTCTATCTGGCTAGGCTGGCAGCCATCACTTATCTTCCCACATCTCCCCCCTTGGAGAACTTAAGCTAGTTTTCAAGTGATCCTTGAGGAACGTTACTTAACAGGGTTAGATCTATCTGAATATACCTTACCCCATTCCCTGTCTTGAGAGCACATCTGCATTGGCATTGCCAATCCTACTACGGTGCTGCACTGACATATATGCTTACAACCCTAGGATCAATCTAAGCAACTTGGCATTTTGCTGGCTGGCTCAGTGTAACCATGTTAGGGGGTTGTGATCTGTCACTACAGTGAATTTTCTTTCATACAGAATAAGGCTGAAGTTTCTGCAGTGCCCACACTATGGCTAGACATTCCTTTTCTACAGCTGCATAGCATTCCTCCCTGGGTTGGAGCCTACTACTGAGAAAAAATACTGGGTGCCCTTCTCTCTCTGAAGAAATCTAAGTACAACCTGCACCCCATGGTTTGAAGCACCCACCTGCACAACACATTATTTGCTGCAATCTGGACTGGCTAACACAGGGGGTTGTTCCAAAGCTTCCTTAAGCTTCTGGAATGCCTGCTCACATGCTGGGGTCCATACTACATTATATGGCCTGTTCTTCCTTGTCAGGTCTGTGATGGGAGCAGCTGTGGTACTATAACTGGGGACAAACTTTCTGTAGTACACTGCTGTCCCTAAGAATGCTCTCACCTGCTTTTTGGTAACAGGTGCAGGCCATGCTTGAATGGCTTCTAGTTGGGAAGGCTCTGGCCTGATCTTACCACTCCCCACTCTACATCCCAGGTAGGAGACCTCTGCCATACCCACCTGACATTTGCTGGGCTTAATGGTCAACCCTGCCCTCTGTGGTCTGACTAGCACCTCCCTGACATGTTGATGGTGCTCTTGCCAGCAATGGATGTAGATGGCAGTATCATCTAGGTAAGCAAGTGCAAACCCTCCTGCTCCTGCTAGGATATGATCTACCAGCCTTCAGAAAGTGGCTGTGGCATTATTCATCCCAAAGGGCATCTTTGTGAACTCATACAAGCCAAAAGGAGTCACAAAGGCTGACTTCTTTTAGCACTGGGAGTCAAATGCACCTGCCAGTAACCCTTGGTAAGATCAATGGTTGCAAGATACTTAGCCCCACCCAGCTGCTCTAAGGTCTCATCTGTTGTAGGCATAGGGTAAGCATCTGACTCTGTGTGACTATTTAATTTCCTATAGTACACACAGAACCTGGTGCCACCATCCTTCTTTGGCACCAGCACCACTGAGGAGGCACAAGGACTGTTGGACTCTTGAATCACCCCTAGTTCCAACATCTCCTGTATCTCCTCCCCCAGAGTCCATTTGACTCCCTCGGGCACCCTATAAGTGGCCTGCCTAATAGGCCTTTGGGATCCTGTATCCATCTGGTGCTGCACCAGGTGGGTGCACCCTGCTTTCCCAGTGAACATGTCCCCAAACTCCTGTAACACTGCTTGGATTTCTCAGACCTGGGTAGGAGGTAGCTGCTGGGACATTGCTACCCCATCCACTGAGGTGTCAGTCTGAGCCTCACTGAGGAGATCAGTCACCAGATCTCCCTCAGACTCCTCCTACAATCCACTGCAAATGCTCAGCACAGGGGCCACCTTATCATGGTAAGGTTTCATCATGTTAAAATGGTACAATTTATGCCCCTGCCTCCTGCCTAACAGTTCCACCATTTAGTTAACATCACTTACCTTTCTTACCACCTTGTAGGGTCCCTCCCAAGCTGCTTGCAGCTTGTTGTGTCTGACAGGAATGAGAACCATTACCTGCTGCCCCACAGCATACTCTGTAGTTCGAGCATTCCTGTCATACCACACCTTTTTCTGTTGTTGGGCTTCTGCCAGGTTTTCCTGGGGCCAAGCCCATTATTTCCCTCAGCCTTGTCCTCAGGTTTAGGACATATGCACAACAGACTCGTTGTGAGGTTCACACTCACCTTCCCACACATCTCAAATTAACTCTAGAGGTCTCCTCACCCTATGCCTATACATCAACTCAAAGAGTGAAAACCCTGTGGATTCCTGGGGAACCTCTCTGTAAGCAAACAACAGATGGGGCAAATATTTTTCCCACTCCCTCTTAAACTGGTCTGCAAATGCCCATAGCATGGACTTGATTGTAGAGTTTAACCTATCAACTAGACCTTTAGTCTTGGGATGGTAGTGGGTGATCTTCAGGTGCTTCACCCCATAGTACTTCCACAGACAACCCAACAGGGCTGACATAAAACTGGCACCTCTGTCAGTTGGTATTTCTTTTGGGAAACCTACCCTTCTGAAAATCTCTAACAAAGCATTTGCCACCTTTTCTGACTACATGGAGGACAAAGCCACTGCCTCAGGATATCTTGTAGCATAATCCACTACCACTAGGAGATACTTTTTCCCTGTGGAACTTGGGGTACTCAGAGGACCCACCAATATCCATATCTACCCTTTGAAATGGCTCCTCAATTACAGGAAACGGCATCAAAGGAGCACACACCCTGTCTCCTGCCTTGCCTACCTTTAGGCACTACTCACAGTTCCTGCAGTACCCTGTTACATCTCTGGAAATTCCAGGCCAGTAGAAGTTCTGCATAATACATCACTTTGTACATTTTATGCCCATATGACCTGCAAAGGGAATATCATGGGCTATGGCTAGAAGTGCCAGATGGTAGGCTCTAGGCACTACCAACTGCTGTACCCTTTCACCCTCTAGCCCTCCCTCAGGGGTCCACTCTCTATACAGTATCCCTTTTTCCCAGTATACAGATCCCCCTTCCCTTGAGAATCAGGTGCCTCACTAGCTACCTGCCTCAGGCTTTGCAATGTAGGGTCTGAGAGCTGAGCCTGTTTCAACTCTCTCTTTGTAACCCTTCCCAGCTCCCCTTCCAAGGAAGTCTGGCATCCTCTGACAGTGGTGCCTCACTGTCAGCCTGGGTACTACTACTCACCTCTACCTTTGCAGTCACTCTGTCCAAGGGAACATCAGTACCCACAAGCAGCTGTGGCTCGCATTCAGTCTCACTGCTACAGAATAGCTCCCTCACTGAAGTAACCACTTCACCAGTCCTGACTGCAAATATGCAGTCTGTCTGGGTCTCCCCCAGGCTACCAGACCCACTTGCTTGTCTCCTAGCCTGACTGCAGGTAACTGCATAAGCACGTGGTACTGCCTCATCCAAATCCTTCCCTATCAAGACATCTGCAGAATGGTAGTTTGATACCGCTGTTGTCTGAAGACAACCTATTATTGGAATTTTGTCTTCTCCACTGACTGGCTCTCTCACATTCTGTTCCCCACCTTGCCTCCATGGACATCTGTATGCCACATGGCCCCACTGGCTGCATTCAAAACATTTAACCCTAGGTCCTGGACGTGTACCTGGACTAGTGGTTTCCCCTGCTACTGGCAGATTCTGTTGGGGCAGTCTGTGCTGCCCAGCATGGTTTTTTTTAGACCCATGAGCAGTACTGGAGGACTCCTTCCTGTGCAGGAATGCCCTGCTTAATAGGTACAGATCTCCCTTCTTCCCCAACTCATATGAAGTAGCACATTGTCTATCAGCTAACCAGATCCTCGTGTCCTCAGGCAAAGTCCTAAGGCTTGTTCCATCACCAAAAGGTCTGCCAGCCCTTAAAAAGTGGTGACCTGACATCCACTCACCCACCTATGAAAATAAGTGCTCAGTTCAGCAACATATTCACACACACTTTCATCTGCCTTGTGTCTATGCTCACAAAACGTTTTCATATAAGTTTCAGGTGTTAGCTTAAAACATTTTAACAAGTGATTCTTAACAGCAGTATAATCAAAATATTCACAATCAGTAAGAAGTTTGGACAGCACAGTTACAGCTTTACCATGGAGTAAGGGGGTCAGGAACTGTACACACAGCCTTTGGTCAACATCATACTGTTTACATACCCTCTCAAACGTATGAATGAAACTATAAAATTATCCCCCTCTTTAAACTGTGGAAGAAATTTACTGACCTTTTGTGCTTCTGGGGTCCAGTTACTCCCTTCCTCATTACTTCCATGACTCTGGCAAAGAGTCAGCATCTCCTTCTCATGCTACCTCTGCCTCTCCTTTTCCTCAGCTTCCAGGCATAGCAGTTTCTCATTCTCCTCAACCTGCAGACATCTCAGTCTCTCAGCTGCTTTTACTTCCAAATGCCTGGCCTCCAACTCAAGTCTCTTTAGCTCCAGATGGATTTTTAAGGCTTCTGCAGAAAGGTTGAGCTGTCCATTCTCTGAGGGTGGTACATCTCCACTGCCAGTCTGATTGTCCTCCTGGTTGCTGTTTTTTGATGCAGCTTTGTGCAAAGCTGTACTCATATCTGCCTTAGTCAGGTTTTCATGCACCAGTCCCCTAGCTGGCTCCTTGTCAACTTTCCATACTCCTCTGCTGACATGTAGCCTGCTCTTCCTGACTAACTAAGCTAACAAAAGAGATAAAACAATTGTGATCTGAACTCTGAGTATTCACTGTGTGGCTGATTTAGAGTACAAAACACCTTCAGTGATCTCTGTACACAAGCTACAGGAATTCATTCTACCCACACCACTACAAGCCAATTAGTATTTGCCAACCAATTAATACGTGGTGTGGATATTCCACCACTGCCAAACAATTAATATGGGATACCCATGCACTGGCCCAGCAATCAATGAGCCTCAATCCTCACCACTAGCACCAGTGAGGGGCGTCCATATAGGAAAAGGATAATAAATACACACACAGTAAAGTACAATTTCCCTTAAGAGCACACCAAGATCACAGTCTGGGGCTGGTTTCTCCCTTTCTCTCCAGGTCCCCAATAAGACTTCCCACTGGCACAGCTATAGGGTCCAGATCTCAGCCTGGTGGGCAAGCTAAAACATCCAGCACCCTCTCTGGCCAACCAGTGCTTTCTGTCCCTGCCCAAGTAGCTGACAAACACACTTTGAGATAAGAGTTTATACAACCACAGAGATACTCCTGGGGAAGACTGGCACAGTTTCTCCAGCTGTGCCACTATTACCCAGATTATACAGTAGAAATCACTGCCACCACCCAGCTAATATTTATCAGCTACTCAAAGGCCCTTATGGAAGTGTGTCCAATTATACTGTAAAATATTATTATCTAAATAGTAAGTGCGACTGAGCAGTCAAGACTTATTTGGAGTGACTTGGTACAGTATCACTATATACATGTAGTGTACTTTTAGACCTTAAATTATCTCTACACAAAACAGCCACTGTTGAAAGGTTGCAAAATATTTAATAATAAATAATAAAAACACAAGACAATACTTCTTACTACACAATGCTAGTCAAGAGTTCAGAGATCACAGAGAAATACTTAAATTATATAGTAGAAAAGTGCTGACATAAGAAAACAAACTAGTTTAATCTTCCTATTTCCTAGCTATATCTAAGAGAAAACACAGTTCTAAAATCCTACTTACATACAGACACAGGCAGAGTGGTGAGTCGGATGTTCTCAAGACAAAATGCTCAAATGCTCTCATTCTTTCTGTCCTTAACTTGATGACAAAGTACTACTGATTCATTTCAGATTACATAATTTCTTTCTGGTTCCCAGTCTAACAGACTCTCAGAGGTTAATAACCTTTGATCTTGCAGCTGGTCAGGAAGCCAAAGCAATAAAAGAAATTTTACATGCAAATTGTAGCCATTTCTCTGGCCTCAAACAATAGGCAGACTGCCTTTATGTAGACATCTCAGCTCCGAGTTTTGACATCAAAGAATGCTAGGCTGGCAGTCTTCACCTATCTTCACATATACCGACAAGTTTCAGGTGTTGCTGTAGTGCAAAAGTGGCACCCGCCTTTGCTAATTTAGTATTATGTTGGTGACAGGTCCATGTTTTAATACAAATGTCATTCTTTTTTAAAGTTAGTTATTATAGACGTTACATAGAAGACTTGTATTTTGTATGGAATAGTACTGAAGCAGAGTTTCAGGAATTTGTTTCCTATATTAACATAACTGTTCCATGGTTAAATTTACTATAAGTGGTTTTAGGAAAAAGATAAGTTTTTTCGATGTGACAATTGAGTTAAATTTAAAAAATAAAATCTTCAAAGGTGTTATTTAAAACCAACTTCACTTTTGTAGTAACCACCCCTATTTTATGAACTTAAACATTTTTAGGGAACAGTTAATAACAATTGGTTACTTGATTGTTATTTAGTATCCATTTTAAAGTCACATGATTAGATTTGATGAAAAATTTTGACAGGTTAAAAAGCTTATATTTAAATGATTAAGCTTATGGAAGAGACATTTTCTGATGAAGTTCCTTTTTAATAAAGTGGGGCAAAAGCACTAATTTTACTTCCCTAAGGTTGTTGTTCTGAATTTGAGCTGATCTTACTAGGTTTTGTGTTTATATATATATATATATATATATATATATATATATATATATATATGTGTGTGTGTGTGTGTGTGTGTGTGTGTGTGTATGTGTATTTTTATATATTCTATGTGCACTTAAATAGGGACACAGTTATAGTCCCTAGACTTTAAACAGGCATTCTGCAAATTTTAGGCAAATAGGAGTGATCCTAATATCGACCCCCAGGGAACTATGCAACTTTGAAGCCAAGTGGATAATGTGTTAAAACATTATAGCTTGTTAGGTAAGTAACAGGCTAACTACCCTTGTGGGCCATTTTAAGCCTAGCCATTTGTTCTTTTTAGTGCTTGAATTAACCTATCCCATTTAGTTTGAGACAGGCCTTACCCATCCCAAGGTCGATAACTGTATGTACATATATATTTTATATATATATATATATATATATATATATATATATATATATATATACACACATATATACACACACATATATACACACACACACACACACACACACACGCACATACATATATAATGCCTTGTGGGAATAACTGGGATCATACCATAGATAATTAGAGGGGAACCATGCATAGAATAAAACATTTAGGATCTGCCTCTGTCCATTAGTAAAACAGAAGGCACTTCTCAAGTAAATTTTCTGTTTCTCGTCCATAAATTTAAATTGTGCTATGGACAAGTATGAGCTTTGTTTTACATAGTTGGGAGGTGTATTCTAGAACAGTGGTATCCTCTGTGCAATAAACCTGTACCTCCAAACCATTCTGATGATGCTGCAGGACAGGTTTAGATGCCTTGGACAAGTATTTCTGAGCCATTTGTCTAACTGATATGCAGTAAATCTGTCAGCATCGGGTCAGAGGTATCTCTGTGGGTGTTGGTGTGTATGCCTTTGCAGTTGCATTCTACTGGTCCCTCTAGGCATCAAATATTTCTTCTTCACATTTGCATTAATAATTCCAGCACCATGCTATGTACAAGGTATCAGAAGATTTGAGCAATAACTTTACTTTTAAAATGCTCATACCATACCCATCGGAAATTAGTGTACAAACTCAAAAGAGCTCATTTGGAATAAATGAGTTAAGGATAGGTGGGATCAAAGCCTCGTTCTCACAAGTCCACAAGATGAATCTTGAAGAGAAATGGACAGAGGATGCCCACATACAATATAAGTTGCTTGGGGAATCCAGGGTTGGGTTATTCCTATTACCCTTCATACTTTTCAATGTCAATAAGATCAAAGTCATCTCAAGGCCAGTATACTAAGTCTCCAGCTGAATCAAATATAGGGCCTATGAATATTCCCAGCAAATACTCTATGTGGTAGGGTTCACTTTGGAAAAACTCTAGCAACAAGTTCATAATCAGATGTAGAAAATGCCTTCCAAGTGTTAAGATAAGCTGAGCTTCACACTCTCCACCACTAGTAAGAGCTTAGCAAGTCAGATGTCTGCAGCAAAGATGTCTATAGACAACAGCCTTCTGTTCTGAGATTTCTTACAGGAATATGGAATCTTTAAGTCCATGTCTGACATATCCTCAATAATAACACCTACATGAATGCTCCACCCCCATCTATCTTTACTTACATTGTGGAGCTCAAGACTATTCCATACCTGCTGACTGAGATAGGGTGCTCTTCCATCCATTCATGCTTCACAAGTTACTAGGCAAGTAGAGAATGGAAATACATTGCCCAACCTTTCTTCCATATCATAATTTTGCACACACACACACACACACACACACACACACACACACACACACACACACACACACACACACACACACACACATCACATGCACATCTTGTGACAATTTAGAGTTGCCAGTTTTCTCAGCATGCATTTGGGAGGAAACTGGAATGCCTGCAAAAAAAAAAAAAATGCAAACACAGGGAGGACATGCAGATTCTGCAATATGCACTAGACAAGAATCAGACTGAGGAATCTTTTGCTAAAAGAGCACATTACTAATCCCTGAACCACTGTGCCACTCACAATGAGGTCCAAACTGCTCCAGACTTGTGATTATAGCAATGTCATATGCGGTCATCAACAGGTTGAGATCATCTACACTGTAGTCCAACAGGACATGGCTGTGGACTAGAGACCAATCACTATTAGTCATGTACTTAACCACTTTAACATCAAGTAGAATAAGGCAGAGTACCACAAGGTTAAATGAACCAGGTGTTGATATGATCAAGACCTTGTCTCTACAACCAATACTGAGATCAACACACAAGCAAAGTATCAGGCCTGTGCACAGTAGATGTAATTACCTGAACAACCCCGAATAGTTTAACTGTGGATACAGACTTATTCACAAAGGCCAAACATTATCAGCAATCTACACAACAAAATCACAGGAAGTTTAGAAAAAGGATGCTGACATCTTAACCTTCTAAGATTTTCAGTGACAACTTCGACTTTGCCTCAAGATCTTTCTCTGCCTCTCCTGACATTTGTTAAAAGTTGTCCTAGTGACATCCATATTACCTCAGATACTGAAATCAAATTGAATTATATTGAAAAGAACTATGCAAGCTGGATCCAAACAAAGGACAGGGAGGAGACAGAATTAGTAATAATGACTTGAGAACACTTCAGCAAGAACTTACATTAACATTATATCTATTATTTGCTAGGTCATATAAATATAGGGTGATTCCTCAAGATTGGAGATATGAGCTTATGAAACCTGCCTTTACGGGAAAGGGGATTAGGATAAATCTAGCATCATACCAACCCTTAAGTCAACTTTCATGTTGTGGAAAAATAGTAGGTAATATTGTCAGAACTGGAAAGGATAGGACTTGAAACCATGTATCAGCATGCATATGTTGAAAATAGATCTATTACCACCTGCAGCATCATGTTCTATGGCTATATAATAACATTTATGAATGAAAAATTATGCTGTGAGCCTGTGATCTAATTTATATAGATTTGACAGGGTCGTACACAAAACAATGAACAATAAATTAGAACAAGTAGGTATTGATGCACTCTTGATAAAGTGGATAGCTGCATGTCTTACAAATAGGACATGGCAAGTAGCATACAGCAATTGGACAGGTAAAATTCTTGGCTACAGTCAGAGTATCCCACAAAGCTCTACCCTAGGCCCATACTTGTTTAGATTGTATCTTTCAGACCTTTCTTTTTCATCTGTGGTGTTCTACAGTCTGTATGCAGATGACTAGAAATTGGGTAAACTGATTACATGTGTTATAGATAGGGCATGTCTACAAAAGAACTTGACTAAATTGACTATTTGGGCACAGGAGAATAATATGCTGATAAATACATCAAACATTAAGTACAGTACATGAGATTTGGGAGAAATAAATTGAAAGGTGAATATTTAATACAGCACACAATGACTGAAACTCTAGATTCATTTAATGACCTGGGTATATGAGTAGATACAGCTTTGAGTTTTTCTAATCATATAAACCAATTGGTTAATGATATTTATAGAAATATAGGTTGTATAAAAAGATTTATAAAGATTTGTAAAGTCTGGGAAATCAGAAATTATATAGTCATTGTTAATTACATTAGACTCAAACTTGAGTATGGAATAACAATATGGAAAACAACTATGAGTAAACTGGAAAGAGTACAGAGGAAATACACCAAGGGAATCCATTGATGTGAAAATTTAAGTTATTATGAAAGACTGAAATATCTGGACTTGTACAGTGTCTCATAGATATTTAAGAGGAGATTGCATTCAGGTATATATAGGGCATTTAGAGACAACTACCTCTGGGACTATTTGGGGTTATCAAAAAGTACTAGAGATTCATCAAACAACCATTGTAGAAGATTCTATAGGAATGAGAAGTGTACTAATTGGTTCTGAGAGAGCAGCTGATTCATGGAACAGCCTACCAAATTACATTAAAGCAAGTAATAATTTAGATATTTTTAAGAACAGGCTGGGCATTTATTATGGGCACAACTGTTATGGTATATTGGCAGGCTGGAAGGGCATGAATGCCTGTGCTTGAAATATTTGTATGTATACATGTAACTTTGGCGATTTTTGAGTAAAGGTGATAGATTTTGGGGAATTGTACTTATTCATTGGGTTTTTGATTGTTGAAAGCAGAACTAGCAAAAAATAACTGTCAAGTAGGGTAACTGTTAGTATGATAAATGGCATATTAATGGAACATATAAAATATCAAATTTTTGCAGGGGACACCCCCACAATGTGTGACTTTCCCACTCTCTCACCATCTAAGGATATCAAAGTTAAGGTTATACAACACTGAAACAAGTCTTGCCATAATCCATTTGAACGTATTTGGCACAATAGGACCCTACACCAGGCTATGATGGGACCATTTTGCCTTATGCAA
This sequence comes from Protopterus annectens, assembly GCF_019279795.1. Taxonomy (NCBI): domain Eukaryota; kingdom Metazoa; phylum Chordata; order Ceratodontiformes; family Protopteridae; genus Protopterus; species Protopterus annectens. The sequence continues at coordinate 1,677,278,113 of NC_056739.1, forward strand.
CGTACACAATTCACCTGAGACACTACAGCAAAGTGGGAGGCATTTTATTACTTGAAGTCTTGCTTCCACAGTAGCTACAATTCGCAATGGGGGAGCAGACTATACTTCCTGTCATGCACAGCATCGCTGACTAGTCTAGTACTATTAAAACTGCAGTTTAGTACCACAGTAATTCAAAGTGTTAAACATGCTCCTGTAACAGTCAGTTGATGCTGCTGACTGCTCAGAAAGGTTTTTAAACCACAATTGCGGTTTGATTAATACTAAATGGGAAGGGGAAGGCAAGAAGAAATTTAAAGATAGTAATGTATGTCATTAGTGTTACTGTTGAAGAAAATAATAAAACTGGGTATAATTTGAAGACAGAGAGTGGTACTGTGTTTTCTTTTGCTTATCTTGCTGACGTGGGACATATGATTCATTGCTGATAGATATCACTGTAAAAAAATAAATGTGGAATAGTCATCCTCAGCCTGTATGAAAATAGACAGTAATAAGAAAAAAAAGAACAGATATTATGATATGAGGCAATTTATGATCACTAAGACTTGTGACAGGATATTACCAGTTCAGTCGTGTAGCAAAGAAATACTTGTTGCAAGTATGAACAGGAGCAAAATAATCCGAGTGAAATGAAACGTGTGTGTGTGTGTGTGTGTGTGTGTGTGTGTGTGTGTGTGTGTGTGTGTGTGTGTGTGTGTGTGTGTGTGTGTGCGCTCATGTTGAATGAAGGGATACGGCAGAGGTGGATAGAAAAATTATTACACTTGGCTAAAAGAGGAAAAATAGTAACAAAAGTGGTTTGAATCATGCAGATACTATACAGGTACCATAATTTCAGTCTCATATACAATATGGGATGGGAGAGACAAGAGCAACATTAAAGATAATAAATGATTGCACTGAACTGGGGAAGATTGTGGGGGAAAGTGTGTTGTGGAAAGCTGAAAAAATATGTGTTTTTGCATGTTTTGCCTGCATTCATATGGGTTTCCTTCAGGCATTTTGATTTCCTCCCACTTACCAAAGCATGCTGCATACCGCCTATTGTAAATTAACCCTAGCTGTAATCTTTACTGTTACCCTTGGGGCCTGCGCTATGACCGGTATGATCTATAAGCATTAGACCACTTATCCAGTTTAGCAAGTTATTAAATAAATTCAACTAAATGTTAAAAAAAATAAATAGTTATAAGCTGGGTAGCATATGAGCAATGCTATTTCTAAGAAGAGTCAGTTAGCATAGATGATTAAAGCTATGAGCTGTTAATGAGCTTCTCCCTGAAGTCCAGGGTTTGATTACTAAAGTCTACATTTGCCTACTGTGTGATTTTAAGCAAGTAACTTAACCAGGCAGTGCTCTGGGGAAATTGGGATAGGCCCGTCAATAGTTTCTTGGACCACAAGCATAGTAACTATTTTGGAACATATTACTGTTGAGCATTTTGGGATACTTCAACAGGTTTACTAAGATTTATGAAAACACGCTGACTGTAACAAGGTATGAAAACTAACTTGACAAGAGACTCCAACAGCTCAGACCAGATGAAGTAAGTAGTTAGAGGCCCATGAGAGAAAAAAGGATTAATATGACATGAGATCTTTAATGGAGTTTATAAAATATTTATATTTTATTCACCTTAGTATCCCTACAACCACCACACCTATCCCCAGTGACTCATTTGTTTCACTTCCTAATACTTGAGAAACATGGGCATGGGAATCCAGTGTTGAGGACTGTGATGCATCTTAAGATTTTACAAGTTTTCATATTTCAAATGAGCTAACTTGAGAGCAGCATTGTCTGCATTACATTGTCTGGAACACCTGAAGATTGTGGTATGTGCAGAGTATTTAACTTAGCAAGACAGTTGATAGTTTACTTCTGGTTTAACTTGCTTTTGACAAAGTATAATTTAATAAATACAGATATTTCTTAGTTTTTAATATACACTAATAGCATTTATTCCTGATACCTAATTTTAAATCATTTTAAATCCAGGGGGCCAGCAAATAGAAGGGATTTGGGACAGGTAGTAGGTGAGGAGAGGGCCAGCTGGAGCTATACCAAAATGGTCCATATTTGACTCCACAATTACTAAGGCTGGCCCTGCCTTGAGCTAAAAGATCTTGGTACCTTCTATTAAAATAGCTACAAGTACCCTTACTCTGAGTTGATGTAAACTCACACTCTGTACATTTAGAGATTGGCTTATTAGTTTACCAAATAGTAACAATTATTACAGTTACAGACTCCTTTTATTTTAACAAATATCAACCAATGTATGCCCTTCTGTTCACTAAACTTTGAAAGTTACCATTGACAGCATATAGTATGCATGGTTTTGTCTCTGATTCTGGAGGTAAAAAGTTTAGAACTATGAATGAATGGAGTGAATAAGCATTTCAAGAGGGACAAGTAGGTGTCTCAGAGAGTCTGCCCTTTCTCTGAAACAAGCTTCCCATCCACGTGAAACAGAGTTCTTCCCTGCAGCTATTCAAACGTTGCTTGGATCAGTGGATGGGACATCATACGTTTATCCCTGGCCTGGCACCTCTATGTCAGTTAGAGAGAGGTACCCTATATATGCCTGGCCAATCATGCTCAAGTTATCTAAACCCCCATTAAAAAAAAAAAAAATATGGGACCAAAACCAAGCTAATATTTTTGGAAAGTATGGTTAGGCTTAAAAAAGGCCTGCTAGTGTCATTAGCCTAGGAATCCCCTATGATCCTACAATCCTAGAGATAACTGCAGATTTCATGCAACCATGTAATATTCTTAAAGTAAAAAGAACAACAAGGAAAAACGTCACACAGAACAGCCACACATTAAAAAACTTGGGCAAACTGGAGTCCATACTGTCTAATAATGTAATCTCCTCTGAAAGATGTCCGCAGGAAATATGCAAAAGATCCTCATGGATACATAAGTGTTTCAACTCCATGACATCTGAATATCCACTGATTTTGTTTTGTAAGTTATTATTTCATTCAGACCAACTGTTGTTTTGGTTCTTATCTGGGAATTTTGCATTCGCTCAAATGTTAAGGACATCAGGCTTTGTATAATATGAATGTTTTCAGAGAATAGATGGACAAAATACTTAATAATCTTGTAATGATGAGCCCATAAAAAGGGCTAAAACATTTCATATCCACAGCTAGTGGGGTATGACTTTGTTTCTGTGTAACAACACAAAGTTATGAGTGGAATAAATTATAACAGAAGATAAAGGTCATGCTGAATAACTGTCTGGATATTTGTCATGTTGTCAGGCACTTTTTTTTAAGTCATTGCAGTAAAGCCTTCCTAGATTTCATGCTGGAACATTGTGCAGTTCTGATTTAAACAAAACACTTATATCTATGAAAATGCAGCATGGATAGGATATGCACACTTTATGTAAATCATGCACAGGCACTCTTTCATGTTGAGTACTTAGGAATGCTGGCATTTGATTGCATGCTGGCTACATAGTAGAAAAAATACAGTCTGAGAGAACTGGATGTGAAAAAACAGTCTGAGAGAAATGAATACATAGTAACAAATGGAAAATCAGCACTCATGTTAGAGGATTTTAACAAGCTTCTTTTATACTTCAGTAATCTATGAATACCAGTATGTGAGAGAAACACATTTCTATCTTTCTAGAGAAATAGTAATTGAAATAAATTTGTATTGATTTTTCAGAAACAAGCATATATACAGTATATATATATATATATATATATATATATATATATATATATATATATATATATATCAAAGAAATATTTACATAGTCAAAGCTTAATGTCATCTGATCATTTGTGTGCAATAAGAACAAAAGGTTTAACATTGCCTGGCTAGCAGCATGTTGTTTTGCTATGGATCAAAACTCTGGTAAATTCATTTCTAAATTTATTAAGAGCACTTGAAGAAAATTATTTGGTCTTGTTAGCTACTAGCTACATCTGTGAAAGATCATTTTACAAATGAAATGTCACATTACATTAAAACTGATTCTTATACATGCCAGTGTCCAGCATCAAAATTATGACACTGATTTTCTGTTTAATAGTTGTATATAATCATATATATATATATATATATATATATATATATATATATATATATATATTTTTGAATGGTGAAAGACCGGATTAGATAAAATTAACAGGAAACAAAAGTGGCAAGTTCTTTGTCCCCTTAAGTAGATAATGTGCAATTTACAAGTGAACAACAACCTATCTGTATCGCTTGAAGATGTGACCACACTTGTAGCCTCTGAGAATAAAGCTCTCTTCTATCGTTTATAGCAAAAAGGATGACTATTTTGCTTCAGGAGTGAAGAAACATTAATGACTCAATTAACAAATGGTACTTATGTCTTGAACAGTATTAAGTGAAGCACTCTATCATGATTCATCATTCCTGGAATACACTCTGTATTTATTATGCCATTATACAATGGTGCAACTTTTCCTAAATGATACAATAACCTACTTATATTTGGCTCCATTGTACAGATGAATAAAGTCCTGAGTGTGATCCAAGGTTAATTAAAGGCCAGAGAGTTGCACGAGATGAAGAAAGAGGACCTGAAAAGCTAATAACAGCTCACCCATCCGTGGGTTTAGAGGTAGTCATGTCTACTGCAGTGCAGGCACCTGCAAGACAAGCAGGTACATAAAATGCAGGGTATGGTCTCAGTACATTCATCCAACTTTGCTAAACCATCTCTACATGTTAAAATTCATGGAGGTTGGACAAGAATATTCTCACCAATGGGGAAAGGCACAGCAGTCCCTTGCAGTTGTGAGTATGCTTGTCAAATACTGGAGGACTGATTAGGGGTGAAAAGCAAAAACTCTGATGGCAGCCTGAATGATGGCTTCTAATAACAGTATTTTGTTCATCAGACAAAGAAGGCATGTTGGGCAATGGGTGGAAAAAAGATAAAAAAAGAAACAATGACCTGCTTTTATTCCTTCATCTGTGCAAAAGAATAATGAATCAACAAAGTAATCAAAGAAACAAGTTACCACTAACTGTAGTTTAAGAACAAATCATGGTTTACCACAAAGTAGTGATGCAGCTTCTCATAATCTTTATGTGTTGAACTGTCTTAGCAGCCTAGTGATACATTTTTTTTCTTTTAACATTTTTCAGACAGTTACTTTTCCTTGTAGGTTTTGCTGCCTTTCAAATATCTAGGCCACGTTTTGGTCTACAGTACTGTACTACTCCAATCTTTTGTCTTTTTATTAGACATGGAAGTATGTATTTGATGGTGGATAAGGACTGCATAACTTATCTGTTCTGCCCAATCCCCTAGCTGCTACCAACTTAACAGTTCTTGATCAATCAAAAATGTGTAATTGCTCTGAATCTAAATGAATTTAATTAAATGGCATGCCTAATTTTTCCAGTGTGGAATATTTGTTTTGTATAATACATTTGTCACCAATGAACTGTAAGGTATACATTATTTACTAATAAAATCCCCTCACTAAGATGCCTTGATTCATCTCCTATACTTCAAAATCACAATCTAGTTTCCTTCATATGCAGATTATTGAAAGGAAATGAATGCATACCCTGCCTTGTTTCCAGAAATCCAGTATCACACCATCATTTTTATCTCACTATGATTCATGATAAATTATTAGAAGAATTTCATTCTCTGTACAAAATTAATATTAATAGTACAGTCAAGCTTTTCCCATGAAGTAGGGTGATAAAAACCCTGACCGAGATCCAGGAAATCCAGCTTCAAATAATATTCCTGGTTCATAAGCTCAAAAGTTAGGTAAAGTGTTCAAGCCTTTCAGCTTTCAAGGTACACTATCTGAATAGTTGTTAGATCACATACCAAAGCCACAACCCAATCATCCAAAAACGTCTTAAATTTTACTAGACTATTCACACACCTCTGATATAGTCAGGTAGTTTATTCCATAATTGTGCCAACCTATGTGCTAAATCTGAAGTTCTTTTCTTTTTATTACCTAACTCTACACATAACTTTAAATTATGATGTTTATTTTTTTTATTATTATTAGATATTTCCAAAGACAGAAGAAAAGAATCATTAGACATATATCTATAATATGAGGTATAAAGACCTGTGAAATAGATCTATCCATATAGCGTAACTGCTTAATATCAAGTATTCTTTTTGTAAATTGACATTGTACTAATTCTATACAATTAAACTATCAATTATTAAGAGTACAGAAAACTATATTATATTCCAAAATTGATCTGATATATACCTTAAACAAACTTGCTAAGATCATGGTCTCTCCTATTGTAAAGTTTTGAGAGTCAAATTCATAGGTTCATAGGTTAGTACTAAGCTAACTGCCCTTGCGAGCCATTTTAAGCCTAGCCAATTATCTCTTGTGAGACTCAAACCCTGCACATTGTGTTTGTAAAGCAAACACCTTAACCATTAGGCCACTCTCCCAACCCATTTGTCTCAAGGCCTTATTACAGTCGTTTCTCACGTGATTTTCAAAATAAAAAGAGTAATCAATCAGTAATGTCAAAATACCTGATATTATACTTTTTTCACTAAATGTGAGACCAACTATATTAGCCCAGTTACCTAAGCATAGTAAATACATATTAATATTAGTGAAATCATTTTCATTATCAAAAAAATTGTTTTACAATCATCAGACTATTTAACCAAACAGCAATGATCATAGTGTGGAACAGAGACAGAAAACAATTTTAACAACAAAGACCCAAGCATGGATCCCTGAGAAACATCTGATCTCACTAGTGTTGAATCTGTTTTTTTCCCCTGAATCATTACTCTCTGAAAATTTCCTATGAGCTAATTATCAGTCTTTCTACATAAATACTGATTAAGTCAGTAGTGTGGAATGGAAGTAAGTCAAAAGCTCTGGTTAAATCTAAATAAATTACACCTATGTTAATTCCCATCTCCTTAGCCCTAGAGATATAATCATAAAACCATGACAAATTAGTGAGTGTATAATAGCCTTTCAAAAAAAAAATTTGAAAAATATTAAGCAATGCAAGAGTAGTTTTTAGTATGATCTCATTAATAAGTCTTTCAAAGTATTTGCATAATAGTGGTGTTAGACTTACCAAGTGATAATTATATATTGCCATTTTATCTCCAAATTAAAAAAAATGGTATAACTAATGATTTTTTTTCATGATCTTGGTACATATTCAATATAGATCATAGAATTTAATATCCTAGTTAATATACTCACCAAATAATCTTTTATATTAACCAAAAAAATGTCATTAATACAGTCTGGTCCACTCAGTGTATCCAATTTAATTTTATTTAAGGCTCTTAATATCTCTTCAGTAATATTTAGACATTTTATCTAACAATCAAGTCTTTCTTGCATGAATTGAGAATAACAATCACTCATATCAATGCCAAAAAACAGTAAAATATTTACTAAATGTATTAGTTATCAGTCATGATCATAATCATTGGCCCATCTACAAAAATAGAATTTAAATGATCTGTTTCATTCCTGAAGGAATTAATATATTTAACCTGTGATCCTTTGCCAATAATTCATCATATTTTTTTCCTTTCTTATACTTAAAGATGGTTCCTTACTTCTCAACATTACATCTTTTTATTAATTCTGTCTGGAAATGCACAGTAAACACAAAGAACCCTCTTTTCTCTATTATATAATCTGTACAGATTATAATTCCACCATACTGGTAATTTATTTTTGGTATTTACTGTTCCAAATGTGAACATGTCCTCTGTCAATGTTTGCAAAGTTTATGCAATAAATTCTTTCTGACTCCATTATCTCAAACAATTTAAATGTGTCTTACATGGTTCTATGGGAATAAATGAATATGTGCAATAATATTGATTCATTGATCCAAAAAGGCTAGTGGGAAGAGTGTTAAAATCTGACTTTAAGTACCATTTGATCTGCTTCAATGACATAGCTTGTATCACCCAATTCATCCTATTCACACTGCTGCATCCCTAACTATGCTGCAATGCAGATCATTATGTTTTAGTATGCATAGCCATAGCTGCCAGTCTCTCTTTTCCAAGGCATCCCTTGGCATCCTTTGGCATATTCAAATGTCTATAGCAAACACATTCTCCTTCCCCTGCAATTATCTCTACCTCTCTTGATTTCATAGGTTTATAGATAAATACTAAGATATCAGTCTTCAGACTATTACAAGCCTAGCCAACAATGAGGTCAGAATCAAACCATGTACCTTGAATCTGTGAGGTAAAGACCTTAACCATTATACCAGCCCCTCCCCATTAATGTTACTGCACAATTGCACAATGTTAGTTATACAATCCAAAAAGGCTGGCTCATTAGATGTGAGCAGAGCACAGGTCTGTACATCAAGCAAGAGATGACTTATTGTCTAAAACATTTGCCTCATAAAAGCAGAGGTTCTTATTACTCGTAGTTCAGCAAAGCACCAAATAAGGATGGAAACAGAAAGGAGTTTTCTATATACTTTTGACATATGTGAATACATGCAGTTTCACCTTACAATCCTGAAATACTGAAATTCAGTAGCTCAAGACTGTAAAGCCGAAAACCTAAAAACCCAAAACCCCAAAAGCACGAAATTTTAAATAGCGACTGCCCACATACACACTCCACACACAAACAAGCACACATACACCTTCCTCCCTACACTACAAACCAACATAACATACACAAACACAACAAAACAAATGTGAGGACCCTACATACAAGTAGGGAGGCAAGCCCCCTCCTCAAGCCCCCCTGCACTCCCCATGTGGAGGGCTGCATATCCCACACCCTAGCTACTTATATATAATAACTCCGAGGCCCTACTAAAAACATAAACACACAAAAACCACCACTACACATGCTATACTCCCCCTGCACAAACACACATCACATACGTACAAATACCACCACTCTCAACAATAACACACTCACAATCTTACTTACCTATCCAAACGCACACCTCAAAACTCCAAACACAGTCGCACATACTAAAATCCCTACCCAAATCCCCTAGTAAAACATGACATACCTGAATCTCTGTCTGCATCCACATACCAGACAGCACATTATGAACACAGGGAATCACACGTCATGTATGCACCTCCACAACCACAGATTCGACATTTCCACATTCAACATTTTCACATTTGGCATTCTGCACTTTCACACAAGTGCAGTTTCGACACTTCAGTCTCGAGCTACTGAAGTTCAATATTTCAGTAGTTCGAGATTCTGAAGTGAAACCATGCCTGCATATATGAACATGGGACCGCACACACACACACACACACACACACACACACACACACACACACACACACACACACACACACACACACACACACACACAAAGAGGAATGATGTCTTAGGATTTTTCCTCTTACTGCATAATGCATTAATTAATCTTTTATAGCAGGTATTTGTTACAGTAATACCAAGTAAAAGAGAAGTAAATTACAGCAAAAAAATGATTAGCCTTTGAATTCAGGTATCTAATAATAACATTTCTGTAGGTGATTACAGAAAAAAAAGAAAGGAAAACTAAATATAAAATAAAACTCATGCAGCAGAATACAGAAAAGGATAATGATAGCACAGCAGTCCTAGTAATCCTCTTTGCTTGGAAAGAAAAGCTTATTGATCATCACTTCAAATATAAGAGAAAAGAAAAAGTAATACTCAGTACAAAGTGACATAGCACAGATGCATGTTAGTTCTCTAAAATGGTGGCATCTGAGACATTCTGATCTACTACTTTGTGCAGTATCTTGCATAATAGGTAGCAAAATGAAAGAGTGCAACTTCAATACCTGAAATGAAGGAAGGAGGGAAGCTGCTGGAAATTATTAACTTAAAAGGAAAGTTATAGCAGTGCTGACAGAGCTGTTCATGATCTAGAACATTTCCACCGAGCCTGACTAAACATCGGTGCAACATGCCACATGACCAGATTAGCTGAAATATTTCATCTGGCATCCTACAGGGTACATCTTGCCATATAAATAGCTGTATTCATAAAACAGTATGAATTATTATTTGTGTTAATTGTAAACATGAATAACAGCATATGCACATAATCGTAACAAGGCAGTTGTAAAATATTGCAAGCAGCTCTCCCCACAAGATGTTTATTCTCAAGATTAAACACTGCTCCAAAATGCTTAATGTATAGCAAGCATGACAGAATAGTGTTATCTAATCAAAATGCAAATTGTTGCAGTAACATATAAGTATATGTTAATGCAGATCATCAAGCACTAGTTAGAAACAGGTTGAATGAAACCTACCTGAGCACCCTTCAGATTGTCATAAATATCTGTGTTTTGTTGCAAATAAATACTATTTTGGTAAAATTTCTTTACCAGTTAACGATAAATTTTATTGTGAATGGCATATATTTTAAAGAGACAGTAAAACGTATCTATTTTTATACAGTCTAAACAAAAATGGAGACACAGTCTAGGGCAAGTGCAATTAGTAAGGCAGGATAAGGTAACAATGAGAGGGGCCTTTGAAAGTCAACAACTGCATTACACCCATAGGTGTAATAAGGCAACTGGCAAATAAAAGATCTGGTATTTCTATGCAAGAATAATTAATACATACTTTTTAACATACTTGTAAACCACTTAAAGTAAATGATTTCAGGTGAAGTGAAGTGAAGTGATGTCCATAAATATATTCTCTCATTACATAGCACAGCCATAAAAAGATTAATATCTATACTATAGAATTCATTTACATAGGAAAAGTTCTTATGAATTCATTGAAAAATGAGTAATAAAACTAAATGGAGACAGGATGAGTAAGCTAGCACACCCAGGATGTTGGATCACATGTTGCATTTCTATGGGCTTTAAGCACAATGTAAGCATATGTAATAGTACCTTTATCCATTCTTACAGTCTTGATGTGCTACGATTATGTAGCCAGCCTACTTTTATCATTATGTACATGTTGGTGAAGTGGGTAATTACGGAAGCATTATGAAATTGAAGAAGGACAATGACCCTTTTGTCTAACAGTTGATGATGGAGATTACTGGAACTTGGAAGTTAATATCTGTAGCTGTCAGAAACTTACATAAGTACTGTAGCTGTTATATTATTCTTACTGCTTTGAGAGGCTGGAGGTGTGGTAGTTTCCTAGCAACAGTAAACACATGGCACTTTTTAACAGAAGCCATATAAGGATCGTCATTACAGTTTCTGATTAAAATATACAGAGAATAAGCATATTTCAAAAAATATATTAAATTTCATAAGTATATTAAATAGGAAAGCACTACTGTCATTGTAGGATTTTATCACGTGTTTATACCTACTGTGTTAAACAAAAGCAATAAAGGTGGCAGTTATTCCACAATTTAACAGGGGGGGGATCCTGGATTTGGACCTTAAAAATATGGGACAGTTTTGCTCATAACCAATTGTATTTTGCCTTCTGGGAAGATCAGACCACAAATCTATCACATTCATCATAAGACTGAAGCCTGAAGCAACTTCTAATATTGCAGTACTCGAAGATTATATGAGGGTGAATCTACTAAAACAGAGATATGACCTGGCGAAATTCGAAAGTCCCTTCCATCTGGATGACTCCAATGCTTTAAGCAGAATCCTTTACTGCCAAATTCAATGCACATGTAAATAGCAACGCTGACACATCTGTCTCCCTCAAAAGTAAATACAATGCCAAATTTTTTTAAAAAAAGCAATGGCGGAACCCTAATATAAACCAGCTGTATAATAAAAGAAAAACATTAATTCAATGCAAAAATAAATGCAACTCTTAAGATGAAAATACTCTTGCTAAACTAAACAAGGAACTCCACACCCTGATCAAATCACCCAAAGTCAGATATGAGGAAAAAATAGACATCCAGGGAAGGACCACCAAACCTTTTTTATCTGTGTGAGAAACCTCAGAAGCAATGCCTAGCCCTGTGCAGAGGTAATAGTACATTATGACATTGCTGATCCACTAGACAAATTAGGTTCAAACATATACCCCCCAATATTCTCATATCACATTCCTGCATCTACAATCTCTTAAATCCCCCAAGATTAAGTGCTAAAGGCACTGTATAATGCTAAGAACTGTACTACTATCGAAGCAGACAACATACTAAGCTGCCTACTGGTCAGCCATTCCCATGGACAAAGGTAGAACTGCATATATTTAGGTAATTATAGCCCTATAAGCCTGACTAGTCTCATCTGTGGAATTAATAAATAAATAAGGATACAGGTAGCCTACAGAGTCTAGTCCCATGCCAGTTCAGGTTTGTCAAGGGCAGATTATACACTGTTAATCTGGTCAGTTTATTCGAAAGAGTTACTTTAGCAAAGGATGAGGACAAATTAATATGCACCACATATCTAGACCTTGAAAAGTTGATCAACCCCATTCCCACTTGTGTATTGCAGATAAACTCTCCAAGCTAAATGTTAATCCCCATGCAAATGGAACTCAGGGAATAAGGGTAGGTGAATCTCTTACCTAAAGATCTGTCACTAGCAGTGTACCTCAAGATTCAGTCCTTGGGCCACTGCACTTTGTCATTTATTTCTTTGAAATCAAAGATAATGTTAAAGATTTGTGGCTTGCCAAGTTTGCAGATGACTGCAAACATGGTGCTATTATAAACTCCCTAAAGGACACCATGATCCTCCAAGGGGCCTATCCCAAACAAATAGCTGGTGTCAAAACCATAGACTAAAACAAATTCCAAGAAATGTATAATTACATCCTGCAGCAAACATGACTCTTCTTATAACTATCAGATTGGCAACACACCCCTGAAAAATTGATCCCATAGTAAAGGATCTGGAAACTGTGTTAACAGCATACTGTCCTTTGATCACCACATAACCACTATTGTAAGGAAGTCCTTCTTCATCTCACAGCTTATATCTAAAGGTATGGCATCCAAATACAGGAATGTCATCACTGCACTGTACTCAACACTCATTAGACCAATCATTGAGCATACTGATCCTTTCAGTATGTACTTATTTAAACACCTGTCACAACTAGAATGACCACAAGACTGCCTCACAAAGAAAATCAATGGTCAAAATCATAAAAACTCTGTGGACCATCTCAAAGCCTTGCCCTTATCCTTGTATCATACAGGCTCAAAACACTCTGTCTTTTCAGAACTGTTACACTTTCAAAAGTCCAATATTGGTATAAACCCTTTGGGGTTTTAAACCCTGCTGGCTGATAGTCTTGTAGGTTAATTCAAACTAGTGGCAGAGCTGTGTATTTGAGCCTTAGTCATTTATTATTGCATTTTTTCCACAAACAGTTAGGTACATACCCCTTTGATAGGTACATAACCAGGCATATCCAACAACCGAAACGTCTACAGAGGTTCCTCACTAAAAGAATACAGAGCTTAAGTAATATGTCCTATGCAGACTGCCTCAATGCCCTATCCCTGTATTCTGTTTCCTACAGGCTTTTGAGGGGAGATCTATGCCTAGCATGCAGGGCATTGTCAGACATCACTCCGGAGGACCTCCTATGTATCTACAAAACAAACAGCATCAGGATTACTTATTCTAAATTCTTAAACCTTGCCTGTGATATAAATAGGACCTGCTGGAGAGATAGGTATGTATCCCAGAGACTATCCTGTCTATGGAACAGGCTCCCCATCCATGTGAAGCAGAGTTCCTCCCTAACCCAATTCAAGTGAAATTTAGACAACTGGATGAGAAACCAGAAATTAATTCCTGGTTTGGCACCTATGTCTCTAATGGACACAGGTAACCTGTAAATGGTTCATCTCTCAATCCCATGCTTATACTTTTCAAGGGTATCAGATCTTGTCAGAGGTTTGGGGTGCATGGCAAGGCTTAAAAAGGCTCTTGTGATCATTAGCCTAGTAAACACCTATGAACCTATGGTAAATTTCTTCATAGTCTGGTGCCTTAAACTGCAGTAGAACGTCAATAGTGACAGAATTGTATCTGCTCCAGTCTGTGTTTTTATATACTGTACTTATCTTTTACATGCTTAAATTTGCATTCTGTGTCTTTCCCATCCTCCACTAACACATTAAACTACATTTTCTGAAAGAGCTCCAATATTGCCTTTATTTAATTGTATACCTCTATACTTAGCCTAGTTAGTTTTTCCCAACCCCACCCTTATTGCTGTTGTTGTTTTATAATAAGGCTGTGCTCCTTATGATAATCTCATTTTCAAATTCCTTCCCTCACCTCTTTCACTGTTACAAACTATTTATGTCCCCTTCCCACACATTGTTCTCCATAGATCCATGAAACTGAGTACCCACCCAGAAAACCAGTACTGCTGTTGAGTAAACCTCCTTTACTACTGGTTGCTCCTGCTCATTTTCCAGGAACTCAAAGCTCAGAGTCCTAGTCTGCATTCAAGAAGCATTTTACTTGTATCCAGTGCCATCCAGGCAAAGATAAATTCCTTTGACAGCTAAATCATATATAAGATATTTTGAGTGTTCACCACTGTTTCCTGCTTTTACTTGTGCATTTCATTGATTTTTTTGTAACAAAATAAAAACAATTTGCTATTCCTCACACTGTTACTTCTGTATGACTGCATTGAAATTGACTTCAGCAAGGTTTTTTTAATTATTCGTTTAAGTGGTTTGTGCTAGCATTGCACTTGTGGGCCACCTCTACTGTGTTTTTGCATTATGAGTACTTGGTTCATTCATTTTGTGGCGGGAGGTGTTTGCCTGGTCTATGTCAGTTGGGAAATACATGAAAGGACTCATACTATAGTAATTTTATTGGCCAGAGGGCTCATTAGTTAGCTTTCTGTTTTTTTTTCTGTGATGCTATAAATTTTGCATGATTGCATGGGTTAGTACAGTAGCAAACACCTAGAAAGAACATTTTATAAAACTGTACCCTGTAAAGCAGCAATATAGTGCAAATACTTTGTGCATCAGCAAGCTTAGAGCAGCTAGTTGGGGATCAAGTGGGAATACCAACAGATTTACTTGAAGTCAGTATTGTGTAAACATTAAAGTTAATAGAATGTAGTGCTGCTTAAGCATAATCTGCTCTGATAAAGCACCTTAAATAACCTTCTAGCTAAACACACCACTCCCTTGTAGCTCAAAATCAAAGGACTGGACAGTATGGGTATGTAATATCCTAACTTCTCTGGAGCCATCTTGGTAGATATGGACATCTTGAGACAATGTAGCAATTTAGCAGTTGCCTCATGTTTACTGACCTCAACTTAATTCTTAAAGAGCAAACACAGTCCCCCGGATTTACTAATCTTCCATACAGGACTAGCTTAGCCATGCACGGAAGTGGCTGTTTAAGGGCAGGATGGTAGCGAGCCATGCATATTAATGAAGGCGTGCTGCCTGAGCTCCTAATCTTACACAGAGCATGTAAGAGTGCAGGGGGAGTGTCTGAGAGCAGAGCTTTCAGAATATACATGCCCCCACAATGAAGAACAGCAGAAAGGCCAAAGGAATGAGCGAGACCGCTCATAGGTGATCACATACCCCCAGCAATATCTCCCCACATGTACAACAGCAATAGTAAATACAAACCAAATAAACAAACCATTTTTTTTATTATTAATCCAATTAAAGCTAACTGTAGGTGCATGGGTTTGCCCATCAGTTAGCTACGGTTAATGCAGCTAGTGTAGTGGGCAAAGCAGTTGCCTTATGAGCAGGCATTCCTGGTTCGAGTCCCACTGCAGCACATTCCATTTTTCATGTCAACTCATGTTATGACCAATATTTTAGTTGCATAACCTACTAAATAACATATATCTGTGAACTGGAGTACTGCATTAAATGCAGATGTGAGGTGTCAGTGCCATAATGTTGCAAAGTCCACAGATAATCACATGTGCCCCATACAGTATATGTACACTGGAATCATGGCTACAAATGGAAGGTAAAACATGTAATGAATGATAACCCCATACAGCTTCCAAATCCCCCTCCTTCCCAAGAACCATTAGATAGTACTGTCTAAATCAGTGCAGTTGTAAGTGGGAGTAAGCACTAGTAAGCAAGTGTAAGCACCAATAAGCAGTATTAAGCATATTTAAGCACCAGTAAGTGAGTTTAAGCCTGTTTGCGTGGGGGTAAGCATTGCACACACTGGTTAAGCAATATTGAAGCTAACTCTCTGTAAGCATATTTAACCAGAGGTTAGCAGTGCTTACCCTCGTGCAAACCTGGGCAAACCCACTTACAAATGCTCAAAAGTGCCTTAATCACCCTGTATCCAATGGATCTTTTTCTGCCCAGCAACAAACTAAACAGCCTTGTAGGCCTTGAACCCAGGATCCTATACACTATAGTCACAGTAGTTAACCACCAAGAGATCACAACAGTACAGAAGAATGAGGTATCACCGAACAAATCCTCACTATAGTAAAGTCAAACTGAACCTGTGAAAGGAATTAGTATACAGTCATATGTTCCATAACCCACTACATAACATAAACATGTGAACTGGAGTACAGCAGTAAGCCCAGATGTGAGGTGTAATTGTAACAGAGTGTTGAAGTCCCCAATAAAACACAAGGACCCCATACAGTGTATGTACACATGAATCATGGATACCCAACATATATATATATATATATATATATATATATATATATATATATATATATAAGATGTAATGAATAATAAATCAATGCCAAAAGGAAAATATAATGCAAAATCTATTGTAAGCAACTCCAAGCATTGCACAGGCCAGCTTAGGACGTGTAAGCAATGTGTAGGCCAGCTAACTCAATGTGCCCAGTGGTATACCACTTTAAACAATGCCAACCTTTGGTAAGCAGGTTTGCCCATAGCTTAGCCTTTTCAAAACTGGCCAATCATGGCAAAGTGCAGGAAATCAGCCCTACTTAAACCCAACAGGTGGGAATACATCTCATAACTGGCTGTATCTTCCTCTTACAGGGACCATGGTAGAAAGGGAGAAGGTGTGCACTTCTGGGTGCAGCGCTGGTGCAGCCAGGAGTCCAGAGTCATGATAGGACTATTTGTTAAAGACCATGAGCAAAGACTGCTGCAGGGCCAGTACCATGGTTCCTAATATAAGGCGGAAGCCTGGGACCATCTTGCCCGTGACCTCACCAGTGCCACTGGCATACCCTGAACTGGTGAGCAGGTCAGGCATCACTATGCCGACCTGAAGTGGCATAAGGAGGACCTCTTGGAGCAGTGGATCCAAGATGCTAGAACAGCAGCAGCTGTCCCAGCTGTGTGTAAGTATCACTCCACTATGTGTGTAATAATTGCCAGCTCATATGTATCATGGATAGGCATGGCTAAATATCCCTCTTATGTCCTCCACAGCTGAAAGTGATTGGGCCGTGAGCCAGAAGGCCCATGGATGTTGCCTGGAGAGGTTGCGATGTGAGGTAGGTCAGTAATACTCTTGCATGTACTGTCATAGGAAATAAATCTAAAAGTATTAGTAAATGAATTGCCAGTATAAAACCTGTATTGTTTAAGGTAAGTACTGCATTCACCAGCGTATATGGCAGGAAGAGTCTCATATAGTTTGTATGTAAATAAAAGCATAATAGCCTGACAATAAAGGTCTAACTGCTGGACTGCATGTGTATACTGTGGTATCATATGGTAATGTAGATTTGCAGTCACGTAATAGTACTGTTGTATTAAGCACTGTTACCCACACTGTGCACCATAAACAGAATGTGTAAGAATGCCTGTATATGACTGGTGTAATCCCCAGTGGTCATTTAGTACAACTGAGAGACACAGACAGAAAACAGTGAAAAAGCAGACAACAAAATCTGAATAGCACATGCAACTGAGACATGAACTGTTGTATTTTTAGCACACACGGCCATGATTCAAATCCTGGCAGTGGTAGTAGTCTGCATACAGAATCATACCCCACAACTGTACAGATATGTGCAGAATGTCCAGTAAAGTGGCCCATATCTGTTGCCTGTCAACCTGTCCCCCTGAGAAATCAGTGGGATGATCCCAGACATATAGGTAGCAAACAGGAAATACACCTGATTGACACACATCTATGGGAGCAAAGCTGGCCTACTAGCAACTCCCCAAAACCTTATAAGAGTACCAAGCCACTTATGTGCCATTTACACCCCCATGTTTGTCAAGCTGTGGCCAGAGTGTGTACAGTAACAGAGTGAGATGTATGTGCATAATAGTAATGTGGAATCTGGTACTGTATGTAGCAACATTCAGGTAGTGCTAACAAACATTTCCTCAACAGGTCTGTCAGATACCCACACTGTGCCTAGTAATACAGGAATGATACCCTGTACTGGTACTGTTTACTCTGGTATTGTATTACATTGTGACTCGTGCAGTTCTCTGAATAATAAGGTCTTACTCATCACTGTCACCCACACTGTCCTACAAAATGTAACTGTCTAGGTAATCCTGTATAAGAGTGTTGTAATACAAGGTCAGAATGCAAAACCACAGGAGACTTATAAGACAGAAAGCAGATAGGAGATATACAGCAATATCTATATAGCACACACAAATTTGATGGACAGTGTTTTAGTTGTAGCAGACACAGCCATGGTCTGAATCCTGGGAGTGGAAGTATGCTGCATACAGAATCATACCCCACAACTGTACAGATAAGACCAGAATGTCCAGTATATGGGCCCATATCTTCTACCTGTCACATGTTTAGGCAGCAAACAGGGAATACAACTGATTGTCACACATCTATGAGAACAAACCTGTAACTCTAGCAACTCCTGAAACTGTTATGAGAGCAATAAGCCAAGTATGTCGTATCGATACCCCCATGTTGTCAAGCTGTGACCAGAGTGTGTACAGTAATAGAGTGAGATGTATGTGCATAATACTAATGTGTAATCTGGTACTTTGTGTGGCAACATTCAGGTAGTGCTAACAAACATTGCTCCCACAGGTACATTGGATACGAACACTGTGCTGAGAAATAAAATGCTTCATACACTGGGCTGGTACTGTTTACTCTGGTATTGTTTGGAATTGTGATTATTGCAGTTACTCTGAATAAAAAGGCATCACTGATCACTGTCACCCACACTAAGCTACATAATATAACTGTGTAGGAAAGCCAGTATAAGAGTGTGGTAAGTCACTAAAGGCTGAAGAGAGCAATAATGCAGATATGTCCCGGTTCACCTGCATGTGGTCAAGACATAGCCAAAGTCTGTGCAGAAAGCGATGGACAGGTATGTGCACAATGGTAACCTGGAATCTGGGAGTATGTGCAGAAATAGTTAGTTAGTGTTAAACATTTCCTGCACAGGTATACCAGATAAGAGATGTATACTGTAGGTAAAACCAGTTCATGTATAAAGATGATGACAGCCATATCACTGTCCAAACTAAGGCAATAAGGTAGTGTAGTAATACTTGTAATGTACAGATTATAGCACTGACTAGGAAAGTAATGTGAACTACAGGAATATACTAGTTGTTAACTGACATCTTTCTCTCCCACCCAGCATATCTCTAACAATAAACTAAATACCCACCTCTACCGGTATGTAATGACTTCACTGTTTTGTTGGGACATATGTCCTCTTGTTCAGAATTATCTAAATCGGTTTCCATGCATGTGCTATGTTGAAATACTCCAACATTGGTGTCATGGTGCCATCAATGTACCTGCATGCTGTTTTTATTACCACTATGGTCCCATATATGCATGTGTTCCATTTGCTATGCAATTGTTCCGTATCTGGTGTCTGGGTTAATGGGAATATCTATGCATGCTGTTATACCTAACCCTGGAATGTGTTGACTATTATGAACCCACATATGCTGATAAAATTTAAACACTATAGCATGTTTAGGAAGGCCAGTCCCAGCGGACCCACCTATCCCACCTAAGATGGCTGTGGCACCGGGCACCAGCAAGTCTAGGGCCCAACCTGGGACCTCCTTGTCCACTGGGGCTGCACCACCTTCAGGGGGTACTGCCTCAGCAGATGGAGCTCCCCCCCGGGAGTGGGTGTGGACAGGAACCTGTCACCCATCGCCAGGTCCAGGTCGTGGTGCATAGCAAGCTCCGCAGGGAGGTTGCAGATCTGCTACGCCAACTCAAGGGCCATGTGTCATGACTAGAGGGTCGGCCTGGCTCTGTGACTCAGCCCCCAGCACAGCCACCTTCGGGGTTGTGAAGGTGCAGTGGTGACTGCCCATGGGTGTGGGCCTCAGTCCCATTGTGTCCACTAGGGGGCTCATGGACTTCTATTTCCCAACAACTTTCCCCATCAAGGTGTTTACCCCAACATGTGTCATATACTGCCCTGTATGCATCTTGTTTGTCTTGTCTGTTAACCTACCCAACCTACCTCCCCAAATATACCTACTATCTCTTTCCAACACCCCACTCTCACCTAAAAAAACAAAAAGGGCAATCTGTTCCCCAAAAAAAAATCACGCCTCATCCATTGCAGTCCATTTCATACACCTGTCCACTGGGCACGTGTAATCTGGTCTAATTGGCATCATAACATATTATTGTTGTTCTCACCCCTCTCTCAAGGGTTTGAGTGTCCAGATCTACCTCCAAATTCAATGTATATGCACAGCTGTTGCTGTAGAAGAAATGTGCAGCTATGGACCTTCCCTACACCCTTCCTGCACATCCCTAGCTATTTTCCCTACTGTAGTTCCCTCTTTGTGTCCCATTTTCACCACTTTCCTATTAACCCTTTTTTCTTTTCTTTTAAAGAAATTATCACGGGGGTAAGCAGGAGTAAGCACTATCAAGCAGCAGTAAGCAGGTTTAAGCCTGTTTGCATGGGGGTAAGCAATGCCTACTCAGGTTAAGAAATTTAGACGTTAACTGAGTTATAAGAAACTGTAACCGGAAGTTAGCAGTGCTTAACTCAGAGCAAACCCGCTTACAACTGCTTAAAAGTGTCTTAATCA
>NC_056739.1:1677301568-1677361568 GCF_019279795.1 Protopterus annectens
GTATCCAGTTAGCCTAGCCCGGTCATATATATATATAGATATATGTATATAAGCAGATATATATATATATATATATATCTATATACGGACATACATCTGTAGATAAAAATGGGAACATAACAATAACATATATGTCCACATGCACCGTTAATGGGGTTGAGAGGCCCCAAGAAACATATGTTTGTACGAATAGGTATCCCCCTCCTACAGCCAAACATGTCTGCCCTCCAATACATTACCAACTGTTGCATATCCCATAACCAGGACCTGACATGACAAGGGCACAAGATGTTAACAGTACTCCATCCCACCTGTATGATGTCAGGCTGGTATCAGTAACATATCATGCAGTACAGTCTGACTCCCATACAGAATGTACAATGTGAAAGCAATCAACATCCCTAGGATACATATACGCAGACAGTCACCATGCCTATAGTTACCACCTTACGAACTAGACACTGTATGAGCCACCCATACAAATGACAATCATTGCCTACAACATATATCCACAGAGAGGCCAAAGGTTATAACACCACACACAGGTTTGCAAACATGGAAAACCCTTATTTGTGTACTATTACAGTTGTATATGCTATGTCATATAGCTGTTTAGGCACTCACATCCATAAAATCAGAGTAATGCAACTGTGGAACAGTTATACTAATACAGTAGTCTGGAAAGGTTTACATATGTTACTGTCAAGGCAGAGGCCATCAAGTAGTACAATAGTAAAGACAGACTGTGCTACAGGATACCAAACAATCAACAGTAAGTAATGTAGGTGTATAGTCCAGCAGCCTCTATCTACACTGTTTACACAATCCCTAGTGGGTAAAGACCTCAGTTGACACAATGGGTTGTATCTGTTACATAACAAGGCATAACTGCCACTATCACAATCACACTGACAAACATAACAGTCTGTATGGGAGGAGGTCTGCATTTACCCAAGGTGGATTGTATGGTAATGTACATCTAGATACCTTAAGGCAGCTTACCCCAATACCCCCACATGTTGCAACAGCCTAGGTTAGTTATGGTGCATCCCCCTCTACACTCAATAATGCAGGGCCATATACCACTGTTGCATATACTGGCCTCTGTAGTGCATAAGGGCGCACATGCATTGTGTAGGTGAAGCCCACACATATATGGCCCCAACCCCCCCAGTATGTGTGGGGGACACAACAGCAGTAGACTGATGGCAGGAATGGCAGCATGACATACTCACAGCCCACTACATAACAACCCCTGACAGCATGTCATATGTGCAAAGCCTGGCATGCAGGTGGAGGACAGAGGCTGGAATATAGGCCCATATGTGTAAAACTGTTTTCATACACTAAGCAAGTTGCTAGTGTTACAGGACAGTCTGCAACATACCCTTAGTCAGGAATATGAAGTTAGAAACAGAAATGGATGTAGCCATAGCACTCAACACACACACTGCCAGTGATATATCTGACACAAGACCTGTGTGGTGGACAGACAAAACATAATAGGCACACCTGTGGCCATCAAGAGGATAGACCCACAGTTGAGAGCTATGCAGACAGACTGCATTTCAAGTTAAACTAGTATATACACACAAACCATGCAGCACCAGTGCTATACAATGCATACAACAACACTACTCACATTCTGTCTGTAGTTCTGGAACCTCCAACAAATATGTTGCTGGCCTGAGTGTGCAGGTTCTCCTACAGGAGGTATTGCTACCTTTTGTCTGTAACACTGATGCCCACAATCAGGAAGGATGTTCATCACACAGGAAAGGTAAAGGGATCATGCCCACGTGATGTAGGGATTTATAGTCAATGGTTGCCATGACAGTGGTAATTGGAAGTAGTACACAGCATGCAGCTAGCAAGTGGAGGACACTGATTGGTGCAGAGGCCATCACCTGATCATGTGCATCACCTACAAATGTCATGCTGCAATCTATACAAAGCAGCTCATTCCATTTACTGGAGAGAGAGAGTGTGTGAGAGAGTTTGAGGATGAGAGAGGATGAGAGAGAATGAGAGTGAGAGTGAGAGCGAGAGAGAGAGTATAAGGGAACAAAAATATTCTAGAAGAGTCTGCAGTCCCAGAACAGGTATATGCCATAGGTGTGTAATAGGGTTACCTGCAATCCTGCCCTACATATACCCCCCTAATGTCAGGCTGTTTCCATATGTGGCACATGTCTGTGTTTTAGCAAGGCAGATCAGTGCAGGAAGGTGTTGTGAGATTGTTGACCTGATGTCTGAATGTACCCCACATATAGGTATGCATATGTGTACATATGTACACATATATAATATATAGCTATATATACACATACATATATGTCCACAAATCTACAGATACCCTTGTATAGACATATATATGAGCACATATATACATCACATATATCTACACATATATAGATATGTACCTATATGCACATGTCTACATATATACACACATACAAACATATATGTATGTAAATACATGTCCCCTATATTACTACCACAGTGCTGCATGCTATGTACGAGGAAACAGCACACATAGCAATACACACAGATATCTACATCTGTCCGTGTGTGCAACACAGATGGGTATGTCACATGTAAACCCCTTGCTGGGACCACATTGCCCTTGTCTGTGAATTATGGAATGGGAATATGAGGAAGTATGGCAGGTATAGTTGTGGAGGTGGTCAGGGTTGGTAGGTATAGAGGACAGCCTACAGGGGTGGTATGTGACACATGTGGTGGGTAAACACCCTGGATGGTGTGTGTGGTCTGTGATGTGATGCCCCATGAGCCCCAATAAGGACACAATGGGAACAAGCCTCCTACCCACTGCTACTCACAACAGCAGTCCAAGTCCTGAAGGTGCTTGGCCTGGAGGCTGAGCAGGAGGAGCATGTTGGCCCTGTGAATGTGTACTGGGTGCCTCAGAGTGATGTAGCACATCCCACATGTGTCTGTGGAGCCCGTTATGGAACAGACCCTGGACCTGACCGCAGGGGACAGTGACATGTCTTTGTGTGCCCCTGGGGGGGGCAACATCCCCTGGGTTGGTTCCAGCTTTTGGTATTGCTGAACCAGTACATGAGGAGGCCCCAGGGTGGGACACACATGTGATGTGGCCTGGTAACATGGGCAGATGAATTCGGAGAGGTGGTTCTGCTGGCCAATAGTACATATGCATGCTATTGTGTCACTGTTATAGAACATATGTTGGTAGTAATAGTCTACAAAATCCCAGAACATGTCCAACAGCATGCATAGATAACCGCAATAACACAGTATGTCAGATGTGTAGCACACACATAGCAGGCATACCACAGGCATATATGGAACTATTGTAGCCCTGAAAATGGTATGCAGGTGAAGAGTCTGTAACAGGCCAGCAATGATAGTGTCCACACAGGAAACATGGCTACAAACACATTTCACAAAGCATGGTATAGTACAATATCTGCCCCACTGATAGGTATGATGTAGTCATGTCTATTGAGATGTGTGTGCGGTGTGTTGTCGCTGATATGGTGGGGAGTGACAGTGATGTGTATTAAGAACTGTGGTAACCTTGCTGCATGACCTGCTCACACCTGTGTCCATCTTTATGTCTTTCAGGCACTATGTCTCATGCAAGGCTGCCAGCCTATTCAGCAGCAGAAAATGACATCCTGCTGGATGCATTTATCCATCACTATGCAACCTTGTTTGGCCAGGCTACCCATGATCAGCAGGAGCAGACCACCCTGTGGAACTACCTAGTCCAAAGGGTCAATGATGTCGGACTGCACAACCAAAGTTATGAGCAGGTCCAGCATCATTGTTCTGACCTGTTTCCCAATGCCCATCAATGTGTTACTGCAGTCCAGGGGATCACTTCGCCATGGGTGAGGCCATGCCATCCATCCCCCCCTGACATGCGTGGAGGAGTTCTTGGCCAGCCTCATGTCACCTGTCCGTCTGGCCACACACCAACCTCTAGACACCTTTGTGGAGGTGGGTGCCACCCTTACACCAGTCAAGGAGCATGCACGTAAGGCCACTGGGCACATCCATAGACCACTGTTGTGTATACATCTGCATCTGTATGGGTAGATCATGCATATATGACATGTCATAGATATATTTTGTTGCTGCATAGTAGTGATAAACAGATGTCCATATATGGTAGTATTGTGGAACTGTACTGTTGATGTATTGTAATACTGCAACCACCCTGTATCAGTGCCACAGGTGTGGCCACTGAGTTTACATCTCTCACCCTCTTATGTAGGTCCCTCCGGGATACCACCATAGCAGCAGCCAGTAGCTGGTGAGTATGGTTTATTTAGATGCTTGCCAATACACCGGGCATGTAATGGCTATGGTATATGCCATGCACACATCTAACACACTTACCCAGAATGCATGCTGTACATGGGCATGCATTGTTGCTGTGAAATGCACGGCATCACAGTGGTGACCATGATGGGAATTGGAAGGGTATGTTAGACACCTGCATGATAACTAACATCCTGTCATTGCAGCATGTGTCCACAGGGATTAGCATAATGGTGGGTGATATGGCCTACAGTAGGGACAGGTTTGGAACAACACCCATATAGAGTGCAACACCAGTGTATATACCTCTAGGACAATGGCAACTGCCACAGAGATACACTATGGCATAAGGCATTACAGTGGTCCACATTAACAGCTAGGACTAGGCTGTTACATGTGGTGTTCAGTGTATGGGACACTGCAAAGTGACACATGTGTAGGGCTTACTTATCATGCATCTGAAAAAAGGCTGAAGGAGGAAGGACGGGTGTCAGCATGACATGCCAGTGCACTGCAGCAGAGACCCTAAGGATGCTATGAATGTCTGTATCTGCACATAGTCAGGTTCAAGACCTGTGGCAGCCATAACCCTACCTCCACAGCAATAGTGATGGCAGTGTGCGAGCACCAAGGTATGTGCACATGAGTAGACCTTGCAATTATGCAGAATGGGGGACATGTGTAGGGCAGACTGAACATACACTGGCAAATGCAGATGGCCCACGCTGGTATACCCCTACCAGTAGTTGTGACTGCTGTAGTACACACCAAAAGAGGTGCGATGAACCGTCATGATAAGGGTGTGCACATATATGCCCACACAGTGTGTATGCATCATGTTCAGCATCCGCACACCTAACACATTCCATAGACACTGCATGTGAAAGTACAGAACATATGTCACATATCGGGCAGATGAGATGCAGCGATGTGGTCCCATGGCAGATCAAGGATGGGTGCGTCATATCAATGAGGGTGTGTACACCCCCCCATATCCACGGTATGCTCTGATGGTTGTCAGTGTAAGAGTATTGGATTGGTCATACATGGTTCACTGATGTTGAGAGCTGTGCATCAGACATCAGGCATTCACCAATGACATCTGTCCACATAACATACCAGATATGTGTTGCTGGAAAACATAGAGGCTGTGAGGATTAAAGCTGACATAACCAACACAGTAGTAGACATTCAGCAATGGGCTGTACACATGTGAGGTGTGGTGTACAGTACATGGCAGGGTACAGAACAGGTGCACAGAAATACCGTGTTCATGGGTGCAGTTATATCCAGAGGAAGGAACATCACCTTGTGAAACAGCACATGTATCACACACATGTATACTGTTGTTAGCATAGACTGACCATAGCTGCACTGCATGCCATTGGGTACCATATGTTATACATGTTGACAGAGGGGTAATAGGAGGACTGTGTGTACTATCATTGTGCAACCTCACCTGTATGTGTGTGTGTGTGTGTGTGTGTGTGTGTGTGTGTGTGTGTGTGTGTGTGTGTGTGTGTGTGTGTGTGTGTGCATCCTGGTGGGTAATTTGTCTGTAGGGTCACTCTGGTGAAGTGGAGGGAGGTTGATGCATGTAGGATGCTTGTGTGCATATGTGTGTGTTTGTGTGGCTGGCTATGTATGCACATGTGTGATTGTGGGGTGTTCATACAGCAGTACCTTCCTCTGGGATCATGCAGTACATGTACATGGATTGCCACATTACACACCAATAATACTTGTCATGTGTGTAATCACAGCTGATAGTATAATACGGTCTGTAGCATGGAACAGGCATCGAGAAGGAAGGCTGATACCAGGTGCACCCTTAATATTGCATTCAACAGAGAGGTCACCTACAACCCACCCTCCCTCACTATTTGTTTGCTGTTCTTATAGTTGGTGGCTTTGCAGTTGCCCGCCCCTACGGTAAATTTGATCTGGGACACTCCTCCCAGTCTAGTGTTATTACCTCATTCTACCTAATACAGGGAGAACATTTAAGAAGGCCAATCCATTAGTTTCTGCTCTATTCTCTCTTTCCACTTAAAAGAGAGAAAAAAATTTCTAAGCTTGTTTTCTGCCTTTCCTGTGGGTAGTCTAGTCTGGATACAGATTTGCTGTGTCCAGGACTGTTTGTGGGCCGCTGAGCCCCCAAGCCTTTCTGTGTTGGAGGGAAGCCTTTTAGCTTAATTTTGTTTCTTAGAACTAGCCAGTTTTTTAGTTTCAGCACTCGTCTGTTTCTTTCAGCTCAGCACTTGTTCAGAACTCATTGTGAGCACTAAAGCTACAAATTACTATGGCACTCAACTTTCCTCACTTGTCTAGAGGAAAACAGTTTCTAGTACTTAACAAATAAGCACTTATCCAGGCATGTCTAAGGGTCAGATCCCTGTGTTTTCTCCTGCCTACCTGATGAATCTGGGCATCTTGGGGCAATGCAGCAATTGCCTCATGTACACGGACATCCCTCTCCTCCTACCACCCAACACTACAAACTGTGAGAGATGCACTTATATAGCCAAACTGGAAGCAAAGCTCTCTTCACCCAAGACTGGACTAGACAGTCAAGAGGAGAAGGTAAACACTTGCACCACACCACACTCACCACATAGTCCCTCAAAACCTACACCACCAAAACACACACATAGAAACACACACCTACATTCACGGAGGCTCTCAGTAAAAACCTGCCCAAGCAACAGGGACCTCCAAAGCAGAAACACAAGCAACCTCCCCCTCCCCAACATAACCCAAATGACACATAGCCCACAAACTCAATGTGCCACTAAATCACAGCCCATAAGGCATAACAACATACCCAACACTCTAGTCATAGGTGACGCTATAGTCAGGCACACTGATGTTCTACACTCCAGGCTAAACAAGGAGAAAGTTACTGTCAGCTGTCTGTTGGGTGCCAGGATCCACCACATAATGCATGCACTCAGGTCACTCCACAACAAGTACAAATATGACTCTGTCATTGTCCATGTTGGTGTGAATGACCTGAGACGTACCTCCCTGGACTACATGAAAAAGGACATGGAGGAATGGTCCGATCTTGTAGCCCAGGCAGGTATGACCCTAGCCCAGAGTAGCATCCTGCCATCACCCAGAATGATACCACAGTACAAGGACAAAATGATTGACTTCAAAAATTGGCTAAGCTTCTGGTGTCATTCCAAGGGGATCCAGTATCTGTCTGCCTGGGATGACATGATCGACAAACAACTATACTTTGCCAGAGATGGCCTGCACCTACCATACCTGGGATTCCGGATACTGGCTAAGGCTCTAGCCACCCCTATAGTGCCTTTTTAGGCAAGGTTCAAATGACAAATTTACCACCGTAACAGGTACAAGCAAGCAGAATCTGAGGGTATTGCTACTGAATGCTAGAATTCTAAACCTCAAAATTCACTCACTCGAGTCACTCCTTAAAATGGAGAACATCGACGTCTGTGCAATGGCAGAGACCTGGTTCAAGGCTCCAGAGAGTACCCCTGCATTACCCGGCTATAATTCATACCACACTTTTCGGCCACCTAACCTGGACTGAAACACTAAAGGCAGAGGCGTGTCCATATTCATTAAGGATATCCACACCTCCAGGCTAGTTGCTCAGCATATTGTATCTGAGATTATCCAAGTGCAACTAACTCTGAGCAAGACTGCAATCCAAATTGTAGCTTGCTACAGATCCCCCACCATGCCCCAGGATTCCCACTCCTCATTTCTTGATACACTGGAAAATATTAGGGTAAAACCTAACACCCTAATAATCGGAGATTTCAACCACCTGCACCATTAATTGGGAAAACTACTCATGTACCAACTCTTGTGCTCAATGTTTTCTGGAATTCATAAATTTCAACGCCTTTGATCAACTTATCTACAACCCCACCAGTCAGCAATATCATAGACCTGATTATTACCAACATAGGCAACCGGTGCACCAAACCAGAGGTCAATTCCTCATTGGTCAGATCTGACCACAAGCTAATAATCCTAGACATCCACATCCCTCCCCCAACCCCCATTAGTGAAGCCACCATAACAAATTTCTCAAAAGCCAACTTCACGCTTCTTAAGACAGAAGTGGCAAACTTCACGACACCCATGCTGATGGACAATAGAGGTATAACTGCTGAATCCTACACAAATGTGCTTTATAAGCACTTACACGAGTGCATGGATCGTGCAATCTCTAACAGAACCAAGATGCTATCCTCCAAAAAAGGAAGCCAATCTGGTAGTCTGTTGCCATAAAAAAACTCTACAACAGAAGAAAGAAACTGTTTCAAAAGAAGAGTAAAATCCCATGACTGGAGGAACTCCCTGGTCAGCTTCAGAAAGAAGCTGAGATCCCTCATAAAATCCTCCAAAGCTAGTTATGAAAACAAAATCGCCACCGACTCTAAAAGACAACTACAAAACATTCTATAGCTATGTTTAGAATCTCAATGGCAACACTCAGATCTGCTCTGAGTTACAGTACAATGGCACTAAATATACAGAACCAACTGATATTGCCAACATCCTGGCAGATAGGTTCAGTGCTGACTTTTCCCCCTCTCATACCCTAAAGGGTCAATCTCTATACTGAAAGAATGCAAAGTTTCTGTAATCAGGGCTGCACAGCTAAAAAACACACTCTCCAAAGACAATAACACAGCATCCATGGGACCTGACTACATCCCAGGCTGCTTTCTACATGAACTACAGAACGGACTGGCACCCAATTCTAAATACCATATTCAATCATAGCCTCACCTCAGGCTATATGCCTACTGAATGGTGCACAGCAATAGTTATCCCACTGCACAAAGGGGCAGCCACCACAGACCCCGGAAACTACTGCCCCATTAGCCTGATGAGCCTGGTCTGCAAGGCTATGGAACATATCATCATGGAAATTGTAAACAATGACATTGGTAATCTCCAAACTCAGGACCCCACCCAGTTCAGGTTTGTAAAAGGCAGAACATGTCTCCTTAACCTGATAGACTCCTTTGAAGGGTTCACCAAAGCTGTAGATGAGGGTATGGTGGTTCACACAGCCTATCTAGATTTCACCAAGGCTTTTGACACCATCCCGCACTCTGGAATTATAGATAAACCCACTAAACTAGGTAGAAATCCCTATGTCACAAGATGGATTGTCAACTGGCTCACTGACTGAATCCACACTGTGAAAGTAGCAGACTTCAAATCCAACTTCAGACAAGTGACAATTGGAGTGCCACAGTGTTCAGTCCTGGGTCCTCTCCTTTTCTGTATCTTCTTCTCTGAAGTTCAGGTAAACACAGAAGGTCTTTGGTTAATGAAGTTCGCAGATGACTGCAAACTAGGAGCCATAATCGAAACTCAAAAAGATGTGGACATCCTACAAAAGGGTCTCACTGAGACAGATGCCTGGTGTCAAATCCATGGCCTCAAGTGCAATGCCAAAAAGTGCATTGTCATCCCTTTTGGTAAAAATTCTGTACTCATAAACTACCACATAGGCGGTAGTCTACTTAACACCAAAAGTGTGATAAGAGACCTTAGGACACAGGTGGACAGTAGTCTCTCCTTTGATAATCACATTGCCACAGTAGTAAGGAAATCCTTCTACATGACACACCTCATCACAAAAGGTTTCTTATCCAGGAAAAAAAGAGGTCATTCTTCCCCTCTACTCGTGACTCATTAGAGCCAATATAGAGTATAACGCCCTTTTTGGTATGTACCTCACAAGACATCTACAACAACTGGAAAGGCTGCAGAAATACCTCACAAAGAGGATTACTGGCCTCAAACAGATGCCCTATGCAGACCGTCTCAAAAAGCTGCAGCTTTACTCCATTGCATATCGCCTACTCAGAGGCGATCTCTGCCTAACACACAAAGCTATGTCAAACACAGATCTTTTGGACATGCTCCAATTAAAGAAATCCCAATCCCTCCAAGCTACACACTCTAGAGACCTAAACCTTGTCACCACAATAAACAGAACATGCTGGAGGGATCGATTCCTGTCCTAGAGACTTCCCATACTCTGGAACAAACTACCTATATATATCAAACAAAGCTCCTCATTAGCACTCTTCAAGAAAAATATTGATGATTGGATGGGAGATAGGAAATTCACTCCAGCGATCACTTCTGTGGCTCTGCTCGACAGTGGCATAGGAAAATAATTTTCTTGGGTAGCAAAAGCCAGGGTACCTTTTGGCTAGACTTATATAGGCCCTAGGGCCAATAGCCTAGTACATACCTATGAACTATATATATATATATATATATATATATATATATATATATATATATATATATATATATATATATATATATATATATATATACATATCTAGGACTTTTGATCGAAAGATGAAAAGCCCAAATTCATTACTACCGAACACACTTTAACGAAAGCACTTTCATCGAAAAAGTGCTTTCGTTAAAGTATGTTAAAAAAAAAAAACACAAAATCTACTTGAATTAGGGGGGCAAGCTCCCCTGCACCCCCCCCCGATGTGGGGGAGCAGCCCCCCACCCCTTTAATATTCTTACTCCGAGGTCGTACTACAGTGGGGAAAAGGGAATTTTCTCTTACCGCACCATAGTATGACCAGAACAACAAGCATACTTACACAAAAGTGCTGCTTCGGAAGTATGCTCACCAAATTGGGATTCGGTGAAAGATGCAGTTGAGCATCTGTACAGATCCTATTTAGCTATATATGTATGCACATCCTATGTGTAAGGATATCCCTATTTATGTGGGTATATATGTAGATATCTATAACTATATGTGCATACATATCTATTCTGATATACCTATTACTGTCGATATATATGTAGATATCCTACGTATATGTGCATATGTATCTCTATCTGTATATGTATAGACATATATTGCTCTGTATATGTATATATATATATATATATATATATATATATATATATATATATATATATCTATATATATATATATATATGTATGTACATATACATAACCATCTATGTATGTCGATGTGTATATGTGTATATATCTATATAGGTATATGTATAATTATATATACATATATGTTCACCATATGTCTTAAACATGGAGTGGAGCTCTACCTCAGCCCCAATAGTCCCAATCTCTTAGTGCAAGGGGATGTCAGTTATGTATTGCAGGTAGATTTGTAGACTATTGCTACTGTGATAGGGATTGTCTTCACAGACATGGTGTGTGTGGGAGGTCACATCTGCTTTTAACATGTTCGCCATTGGCTACTGACAGACATCCTAAGGACACATCATAGTACAGTACTACTGCTAGCACAGTCATGCTCCTGTGGACTACAGCAGAGATATGGCCAATATATGTGGACAGTCTGACAGACTCTGGTCAGTCCAGGGTTATACACAGAACCCCTTTGTGCAAGACATGTGGACAAAGCCTGACAATGTGGATGTTAACAGCCATGTAGATGGGTATATCACGTACATACTGGTATATCTTTGCCCCCATAGGTTATGCATTCATACACCCCTGTCTGTACTGACACATAACTGGCGGCACAGAGGTGCCATGGCCACATACTACCCACTAGTTAGTGACATAAATCTGTACAGCATCCCACTGCTTTGTCTGACATACATGACTGTTATGGTGGCCCAGCAGCAGTACATCTGGCAAGTATCTGGACATGACATCTCACTGGGTAAGTACACTGAGCTGCTAGGCATGTAACAAAGCACTGTGCAGGCTACAGGTAAACAGCCTCAACACTGGCCTACATTTCCTATGGAGAAATACACATGTACATGCATATATAGCAGGCTCTACAGGCATGTCACAGCACAGAGTAACAGACACCAATCTGAAAATGCATAACCACAACCAATGTGAACACAGCCACAACCACATATATTAAGCTAGCGTAATATTGCAGTATATGGATTATCTGATCAACACCATCCTCATATGTGCCACTCACACACCAGCCCTACATATACTGTGCCTCTACACAGTGTGGTCCGATGCCTGTCTGTGGTAATGGACATGTGTGTGTTTGGCCCGACAAACATGTAAGCCAATAGGGTAACATACAGTGGAGCAGCATGTAACATCAGATAGAACAGGACCAAGAACAATGACATCTACCACAGTCTGTACACAGGCCAAGGTACATATTCAGAATACACATACTGTCGACAATCACCATAAGTACACAGACCTCAGTACTGTACACACAACCACAGAGTGCCCAGGTAATGTCTTCAAATATAATCCCTACTATACATAACATGTGTAGCAGTCTGATATCTCAGTGGCCTGTTATCAGATATGATGTCAATAAATATGGTGTACAGAACATATGGACCTTTTACTGCATGACATATGTACAAAGGTTGACAGAGTTGTGGATGGAGGCACAAACACAGGGCCAATATTGGCATGTTGCTGTGATAACCTCATACATTTACTGTTGTAACAGGGTCTGTTGCAACATATGTCCTATGAGGGATAAGAAGTCAGGAACTCTCACGGCTGTCACCATCTACTAACTGCAATCCTCACACTACCTTCTGCAGTTCACAGATAGGTGCTCTGTGGGTAACACAAGAAACAAAAGGCACTACACACTGTCCAGTCTGCAGATGACTCTACAGATGGGGGTTTCCTCATAAACATAGCACTGACATGACAGGTATTAAAACATTTAGGACAGCCATAGATGCCGGAAGCTGTTGAAGACGGGAGGGGGGTGGAGGGTGAGAGGGGCACTTTGCGATTACAAAAGGGCAATTTTTTATAACTATTTACTACCACAACATATGTTCATTTGGAGGACATTTTAAGCTTAGCCAATTCCCTTTTGTTGCTTGAATTAACATTTTCTGATTGGTGTTACATATCTCGTGGCTGATAATTGTATATTATCCCTAGTGAGAATAACTGTGATCA
This sequence comes from Protopterus annectens, assembly GCF_019279795.1. Classification (NCBI taxonomy): domain Eukaryota; kingdom Metazoa; phylum Chordata; order Ceratodontiformes; family Protopteridae; genus Protopterus; species Protopterus annectens. Next base: position 1,677,314,833 of record NC_056739.1, read on the forward strand.
TACCATAGATAATTTGAGGGGACCCATGTAAGGGATGCAGCATTTAGGAACTGCCTGTATCCATTAGTGGCATGAGGTGCAATCCTGGAGTACATTTTCTATTACCCATCCTTAGATCCAAGTTGCATTTCAATATGGACGGATGAGCTTTGTTGTTTTTTTATGTATAGTCTGCTCTGGAACAGTGGTAGCCTCTGTGATATATATCCATCTCTCCACAACATTCAGTTTAGATAACTGGACCAAGTATTTCTGATGCCATTTGACTTGCTGATGTTCAGTAGGTCCATCTGTATTAGGTCAGAGGATGCCTTGTATGCCAGGCATATCAACTCTATGCACTCTGTAGGATACTGAGTATAGGAATAAATCTTTGAAGTGGTCCATGCAAGACCTATTGTTGAAGACTTGTAACCTTTTAGTAAGGTATCTCTGAAGGCATTCCAATTGTTTCATGGGGCTGGACAGATACATGCCAAAGTGAGCATTATACAAAATTATTGACCTAATGAGAGCTTTGTAAAGGGGGACAACAACATCTCTATATCTAGTCACAATTTGTTTATAAGCTATACAATATAGAAAAGCTTTTTTACTACTCTGGGCACAAGTTGGTCAAAAGTTTGGCCATTGTATATTCAAGTTCCCAAATTCCAAACAACTGGGTCAGTTCTCAGAGGGCATTGTCATGATTTTGACACCAGTTATTATTTGGGACAAACCATCCTGTAGGATGGTTAAGTTATTTGGGGATTCAATAACTGCTCCTAGCTTGCAGTCATCTCAGACTTAGCTGGCCAAAGCCCTTTGGCATTTACTTTTACTTTTGAGATGTATATGCCAAACAGAAGAAGTCTCAGCACCGAACCCTGGGGAACTACATTGGTGACTAGTATGTTCCCCTATTTTGATCTCCTGCATCCTGTGAGCAAGTTGGCAATCCAGCTAGTGATGCAGGTGTTTGCTCCTACATGATTCATCTTTTGTACTACACCTGAGTAGGGGATTGTGCCAAAAGGCTTGGCCAGGCCATGGTAATGTGGTGTGAACTGTTTTACCTTCATCCATTGCTTTGGTAACAAGAGTAAAGCTTAATCTTTGCCCATGATTTCTTCTGGGCTGTTTTCAACACATTTTTACGGCCATGCATACATGTATGCATTCTTTGACTCACCTTCCTGATTGCAGTAAATTATATTTCTTGTATAATACAGCACCAGTTGTTTCACACGAGTTACCTTCCTAATCAACAAGACAAAAAACTAGACCTTCAGACAATGGACCTACCACACTAAACAGTCAAGACTCAAGTTTACAAAACTAAAATTACCATTACTATCTAATCTATCAGGGCAGCTTGGCTGTCCTGCGAGTACCTGGACAGTAACTACTAATCCTACCCACAATGTGGTTTAAATTTGTAGTTTTGAACAGTCTTCTAGTAAGCAATGAAACAAAATGTATGAACCAATAATGACAAAAACTACCCACTTCAGAAATGTTCAACCATAAAAGGCCACTCAAACGTCTGTCATTACAATCCACCAATATCAGTAAATATACAACATCTCTGCAGAAGTAAGTCATCTAAATATTTCCACATTAAAGGGATTTTTAACTAATGAATAAGTTGCTGCTAAGAAACACTGGGAGTAGAACCCATAACCTTCTGTATCTAAAGTAAGGGTACTACCTGTTGTGCTACTAGCAACGCAAACTAACGTGGAATAAGCAGCACTAAACTTCTCTTCCCCCGAAGCTCTGAGCTCCTTGAAAAACATTTTTACTTAACATTTATTTACCAGGAAAGTCCAGCATGGAACAAAACCAATTTTCAGTAGATGCTCAGGGAGAAATGCTCCATATGCATGTCTTTGTAACATGAAAGAAAACCCAAACACCCAGAGGAAACCCACACAAACACAGGGAGGACATGCAGACTCTTCACAGAAGGCACCCCAGTCAAGAATCAAACCAGAAAATATCTTGCTGGGAGGTAACAACAGTACCACTGCACCATCCACTTGACACACCTAACTCTCACAGTTTCACAACAGAAGAAATCTGGATAAAGGAAATGTTATTTGGGGGGGGGGGGGCTGACAAAGGCCCAAAACCAGGGATACATTTTAAATATTGCTGTATAATCTTAGAAAGTTGCTGAAATAATGTTTTGTGTTACCAAAAATGATAGGAAGACTGAAACTTAAAGAGCTATCATTATTTAGTGAATTGACGCAAAACCACAAATTTTAAGAGGAACAGACCAATGTGTGTGAAAATCTAGACAGTAGAGAGCTATGGATTCTGTAGTGGTGTGGATAGAGAATGCAGTTACTTGCACCAAAGGCTGAAGGGTTGAGCCTGGGCAATCCTAACCACCAGTTATGTGTAACTGGGGCATTTTACACAAACAAACACACACATGTTTAATAAAACATAAACTGACCTGTTTCAATAAAACATAAGCTGCTTTAAAAAAGCATAAACTGACCTGATTTAAAAAACATAAACTGACCTGCTTTAAAAAAACAAATGGACCTGCTTTAATAAAACATAAACTACTTTAATAAAACATAAATGGACCTGCTTTAATAAAACATAAACTGCTTTAAAAAGCATAAACAGACCTGCTTTAATAAAACATAAACGGACCTGCTTTAAAACATAAACGGACCTCCCTGCTTTAAAACATAAATGGACCTTTTAGTGTGGCTATGTGCTTTCAAGAATTTAAAACCAACATGTAGCTCTCACAGCAGCACAACATTAGACTAAAAAGAAACACAAACTTTGATACATTACCACAATGAAAGAGCAGTAAGAATGTTCACTCTGAAAAATGAATGAAAACATAATGTTTGCTAACTTCCAGCAGAAACTTCTCCATTCTGCACAGAAATAAGACAAAGATCAACCACTCTGCAGCTCAGAAAAGCAAACCCTCTGTTTCCATGCTTGCAGCTGTTTCATTCAAACAGCTGGAACTGAAGTCAGCATAGCAAACCCTCTGTTTCTGTGCTCGCAGCGCAAAAGAAAAGAAATTTAAAAGAATGCTTGCAACTGTAAAAAGGGTGGGGGGGCTTGGGCTCCCCCTCGCTCTATGGTTCTGGCCCCCATGAGGACAGCCATATCCACACACACCCTGTTAATCCAATATTACTCCAAATGCAGTATAGCAGCACTTACAATCTGTAGTCAAGTCAGGCATATCCCCCTCCTGTGTGTTGGCCTGTTCCCATAGTATATGTTGTTAGAGGTAATTCCCCAATCCATCTGTGATGCTGTTTGCCAAACAACAGATCTAGTTCCTACTCACAGTGAATGAAAGGTCTCAACACCAACATGATGTTCTTAGATATTGGAGTGTGTTTTCATGGAATTGGCTATGGGAATGTTACCACAGCTGTTCCACATGCAATTAGCTCAAGGAGGGCTGCAATTCGTGCAGAGGTCATCATCTGATCATGAGCATCACTTACAATACACATGCTGCTGCTTAAGCAGAGCAGGTGTAAGTCTCCACATCCACCAGAGAGGGAGTAAGAGAGGCAGACAGAGGCAAAGATAAGTCAGGGAGGGGTGGGAGAGTAAAACTTAAGCATGTTTGTGTCACACACCTACTAGTACATGGGTAGCAAACCCCTGACTGACAATGTATTGCTATCACATGTTTATGTAGTTATTGGATGTGCCACATTGGTTACATGTTGAAGAGCCCTCCAAACATATATGTGATGGTGAGTGACATCTGCAACAGTGATATGCTAGCTAAATGGTAGGAGTAGTACACGTGCCTGTCCACATGAACAGGTGTCAGCATCAACACAGCTACACTCACAAGGACCCACACACATTGACACACTCGGCAGGGTCAGGAATACAACTCATCACTTGTTAGATTGCCACAACACAGTACTGTGTGGATATCACATGCACCACAGGGGTTATATAGAGGTTATATGAGCAAAGGGTATGTGGAGGTGTCTGATATCAGACAGCATGCTTCAGTATGCCAATAGGGGTTGTAGTGAGTGTGAATGTGGTCATAGGCATCATATACCACACACACAGACACAGGGTGCCAGTACTGACACGCATGGGTGCATTGCTTCATGGGTGTGTAGTTGTCAACTGTGCCAGATGGCAATACAAGGCTAGGTTATGGGTATACCTTGGCATCAGGCCACATGACAATGGTCTGCAGTGTGGCTCAGGGGTGTAGTATCTGGATTTGCCCACACAGGTGGGCATTGTATTCACCATCCAGTCACCTGGGTAACTATTGTGTGTGGCCATTGCTATGCATTGCTTGCCATGTATGTGTTCCTTAGTCCATGACATGGACGGTGTTTGGGATGTGCACACGTCCCACATGCATGTACAGTGACATGTGGAACTGTACCCGGGGTGTCTGGCCCATATTGTGTACACAGATTGTTATCATCAGATGTGCCAGTCCTGGCCTCATGTAGTGGGAACTGTTAATGGACAGCAGGTTGACCCTGCACCTACACTGATAGCATGATACAGGTATTCCCTGGTGTCAGTGGCATCTGTCCATAAAGGGCATGTGTTTAAGGCATGGCATGTCCTTTGTGGGTCACATTTGATGGCACCACAGGTGTTGCAGGTGACCAATGGGTAACATAGGGAAGGTGCACTGTCTGCATGTAAGTGCCTATTGGACTGATGGACACAGTGCCATGCCCTCTTTAGCCCACTGCAATCACACCATGGTTATTATCAGTGGGCAATATGCAGGGTACTACCAACATAGCAGTTGTTGCCTAGCAAGTGTGTGTGTGGTATGAGACATGGGTTGAGAGTGTTCTCTGTGTAATACAAGGGATGCTAACTTTGTTCACCTGGCCTTGATGTCACATGTAGGGGTATGGATTAGCACCCCAGCTTCTCGGATATCTCACATCTGTTATCCCTGTATGGTGGACATTGTGACTTATACTAGGGCCACCATATAAGAGATTTGCAAAACCCACTCCACAATGAATCCAGTTGTTACACACTCACAGCCACCTCCACACACACACACACACACACACACACACACACACACACACACACACACACACACACACACACACACACACACACACAGACACACACACACACACACTTGCCATGTCTGGGATTAAAACTCCTACCTGACTAGTTTATCACACTACAGCAGTACGCGGTTATATGACGTGCCTTAGAGATTACTGGGCTACACCTTTCCCAAAGATGTATTTCAAAGTGAATGACCTCAGCAGGCTTGTCATAATAGGGTTATGGGGAGGGCAGTGTGTGTGTGTGTGTGTGTGTGTGTGTGTGTGTGTGTGTGTGTGTGTGTGTGTGTGTGTGTGTGTGTGTGTGTGTGTGTGTGTGTGTGTGTGTGTGTGTGCATGGACCATGACCCAGTCATCTAGAGGTTGACACACCACATGCGGGCACACGCAGGGTTACATTCCACAGGTACATATATACAGTTGCTAGATGACTACTTCCTTGTACAGTCATGTTGCACAGCTAGCACTTGCTCCACATATTCTGTAATGCTGATGGATACCAGTGGCTAATGTCTACAGTGAGTGACATTTACACCTCATGTGGTTGTAGCCATTTGGCTGTGTGCTGGGTGGGACAGGCCTCATAATGGATGGCTCCTTGTCACAGTCACTCTCTTCCACACATCTATGTGCATCTACTTTTGGCTTATTATAGTGTGTTGTCCTTAGATATATGTCTGTATTCCTGTCCACTGTGTGTGCAAAGCATGACTGGTGCATACTGAGGAGTATCTGCACTAACATCTGCAACTGCCAGATATGTATGGTCCACTTTTGTTTGCAGACATGGGCTTCATTTGTTTAAGTGTGTGAGCATGCCCAGTATGACCTTTCGGTATGTTGTTCTCTAACATTGCCTTCATTTCTCTAAGTGTGTGAGCATGCCCATTATGCCCTTCTGTACTGAATGTGTGGATCGATTCCAGGTAGTTTGTACTCCAGTACAGACCTTTGTGTTGTACATCTACAGGTAGCAAACTGTTTCTGCAGGGTATCCGTCAATCATTTGGGAATATGGGGATAAACTGTGCAGGGATTAGTATGTAGGTGATTGTGACTGTGCTGCTTCTGCTACATGGTACTGGTTTTAGCAGACATATTCAGACATGTGTACTGTTATACACTGTGATGTTTTCTGTCCTCGTGTACTCTCAGGTGGACATTGCTGCTCACAGTGATGTCTTGGGGGACAAGGGTGTCTGCAGCTGTGTATGGTAATGTGGGCAGACACCTACATATTCATAATAAGTTACGCCATTCTGGAGGGGGAGCTGCAGACACTTACTGCAGGGTCTACTGGCCTCAAACAAATGACCTACACTGACCGCCTCAAGAAACTCCAGCTTTACTCCGTAGCATATCGCCTACTCCGAGGTGATCTCTGTCTAACATATAAAGCTATGTCAAACCCAGAGCTGTTGGACATGCTACACCTAAAGAAATCCCAATCCCTCCGAGCTACATGCTCTAGGGACCTAAACCTTGTGACCACAATAAATAGGACATGCTGGAGGGATAGATTCCTGTCCCAGAGACTTCCCATACTCTGGAACAGGCTACCCATCTATGTCAAGCAAAGTTCTTCATTAGCACTCTTTAAGAAAAATCTTGATGAGTGGATGAGAAATATGAAATGCACCCCGGGGATCACTTCTGTGTCTCTGCTCGACAGTGGTACAGGAAAATAACTTTCTTGGGTGGCGTAAGCCAGGGAACTTTGTTGGCTAGGCTTACGTAGGCCCTTGGGACGATAGCCTAGTACCTACCTATGAGCCTATGCACCTATTAGGTTGGTGTGTGTATCATATTGTGTGAGAGTCATCAGTATGTATGCATGTTGAGGTAATACCTGGTGGCCATTGCCCACTACTGCTAATGACAGGGACAAGTCCTCACACCTGCAGTGCCAAAGAGAATTCCCACCAGTATAACACATGCTGGCAGTAAGCCATTGTAAATGTATAGTGGTCATATGTGTCATCATCTGAAAGACTGAATGGCATGGCTGTTGGGCCAGATATAAAAGCAGTACACAGGGGAAAGTACCCCAGACATACAGAATATATTGTGTCACTGTGAAATGGAGAACCCTTTGAAGTGTACATACAGGTACGCATCACATTATCTGGTCCTGTAGTAGGGGATGCTGGTGTTGTCTGCCTGAACACTTGCAGATCACAAAGGAGGTAGGACTGATGTATTGGGAAACAGCTGATGTATCTGCACAGGCCAGCATAACTGGAATGCCCCATGCATATCTGTGTATCAGATGCAAGCAGTGTCCATAGCACACATGCACCCAGCTCACGCAAACACCACACATGGGTACCTCTCTGGTCGTATCCCTGCTGTGGGGAATGGGTACAACATGACCCCACCTGTATATGGCAACATATGTCGACAGCAATGTCTATGCTTACTATCAAAATATACAAGGAATAATAAAGTTTTTGGAATATAGAGCTGTTTTTAAGATATTTAGACATTCAGCTTTAGTTGTTGGGGCTGTTTTGTCTTATACTTGAGTGGGTCATATTGTATTGGGTTGCTAGTAGATGTTTCTCTTATAACAACCATGTATTACAAGGAGAGGAGCTAATACACTATTTATATTGCCCCTATTATGAACACAGTCTATGTCCAATTGAACTTAACATTTTTTGAATTTTGAGTATTATATAACAAAATTAAAAATAGACAAAAGGAATGATTTACTTTGTCTACATATTTTATAGGAGATGGTTTTTACTGGAATATATTTATTTTACATACATTTTTTTAAATTAAAGGTGCTATATTGTATTAATTGGGCAATTGGCATCAATGATGTAGTGTTAATTATATGTGTATTTAAGGAGATGGTACTGTGATGTATTTTATTCTGAAGAAGTCTACGGACGAAAGCGGAAATAAAAAAGTGTGTTACGCTATTTCTTGTGGTGATTTTGGGCATATTTGAGTTCATATCAGCTGTGTTTTGCCGTATTCTACTATTTGTATTTCAAAGTGAATGACCTCAGCAGGCTTGTCATAATAGGGTTATGGGGAGGGCAGTGTGTGTGTGTGTGTGTGTGTGTGTGTGTGTGTGTGTGTGGTGTGTGTGTGTGTGTGTGTGTGTGTGTGTGTGTGTGTGTGTTTGTGTGTGTGTATGTGTGTGTGTGTGTGTGTGTGTGTGTGTGTGTGTGTGTGTGTGTGTGTGTGTGTGTGTGCATGGACCATGACCCAGTCATCTAGAGGTTGGCGCACCACATGCGGGCACACCAGGGTACATTCCACAGGTACATATATACAGTTGCTAGATGACTACTTCCTTGTACAGTCATGTTGCACAGCTAGCACTTGCTCCACATATTCTGTAATGCTGATGGATACCGGTGGCTAATGTCTACAGTGAGTGACATTTACACCTCATGTGGTTGTAGCCATTTGGCTGTGTGCTGGGTGGGACAGGCCTCATAATGGATGGCTCCTTGTCACAGTCACTCTCTTCCACACATCTATGTACATCTACTTTTGGCTTATTATAGTGTGTTGTCCTTAGATATATGTCTGTATTCCTGTCCACTGTGTGTGCAAAGCATGACTGGTGCATACTGAGGAGTGTCTGCACTAACATCTGCAACTGTCAGATATGTATGGTCCACTTTTGTTTGCAGACATGGGCTTCATTTGTTTAAGTGTGTGAGCATGTCCAGTATGACCTTTCAGTATGTTGTTTTCTAACATTGCCTTCATTTCTCTAAGTGTGCGAGCATGCCCATTATGCCCTTCTGTATTGAATGTGTGGATCGATTCCAGGTAGTTTGTACTCCAGTGAAGACCTTTGTGTTGTACATCTACAGGTAGCAAACTGTTTCTGCAGGGTATCCGTCGATCATTTGGGAATCACGATCACTCATAAAATCATCCAAGGCCAACTTTGAGAGAAAAATCGCTAATGACACAAAAGACAATCATAAAGCCTTCTTTAGCTATGTTAGAAACCTGGGTGGAAACTCCCAGATATGCTCAGAATTAGTCCAAAATGATAAAAAAATCACTGAACCCACAGACATTGCCAACATACTGGCAGACAGGTTCAGTGCAAATTTCTCCCCTCGCTCCCCCCCAAAAGGAGAAATATCTATCCCACCAGAATCTAGCCTCCCAAACATCTCAGATGCCCAGGTGAGAGCTGCTCTCTAAACCAAAAACACAGCATCAATGGGACCGGACCCTGTCCCCGGATGTGTGCTACATGACGTCAATGAGGAACAAAACCCACTCATAAGGCTGCTGTTTAATCTTAGCCTTACTACAGGATACGTACTCCAAAGAATGGCGACGGCAACTGTGGTCCCACTCCACAAAGCGGTGCTTCTACAGACCCTGAAATTACCGCCCATAAGCTTGACGAGCCTTGTCTGCAAAGCTATGGAGAGGATCATAATGGAACTCATAAATAAAGACATTGGGGACCTACAGACACTGGATCCTACCCAATTTGGCTTTGTCAAGGGCAGATCCTGCCTCTTGAACTTGGTCAACTTTTTCAAACAGTCACTAAGGCCATTGATGAGGGTAAGGCAGTTCACACAGCCTACCTTGACCTAGCAAAGCGTTGACACAATACCCCACTCGGGCATCATAGAAAAGCTCACCAGCTTAGATGTAAACCCATATGTCACAAGATGGGTTGCAAACTGGCTCAAGGACAGAACACACAGGGTTAGAGTTGCTGGTGCCATGTCAGACTCTAAGCCGGTCACAAGCGGTGTCCCACAGGGCTCAGTCCTGGGCCCCCTCTTGTTCGGCATTTATTTTTCTGAAGTGCAGGCAAACATAGGGGGACTGTGGTTGACAAAATTTGCAGATGACTGCAAACTGGGCACCATAATTGACACTCCATCAGACACAGACATCCTCCAGAAAGGTCTCATAGAAATGGATAACTGGTGCCAGAGCCATGGCCTTAAGCTAAATGCCAAAAAATGTATAGTCATACCCTTTGGGAAAAACAAGGTAACCCCTAATTACCACATAGGTGGTAATCCATTAAACACGGAAGAAGTTATCAGAGACCTGGGGACCCAAGTTGACATTAACCTCTCTTTTGACACTCACATTGCCAAAGTGGTTAGGAAGACCTTCTACATTGCCCACCTGATCATGAAGGGATTCACATCCAGATCAGGAGAGGTCATTGTACCCCTTCACTTATCAGACCAATGATTGAGTACAATGCCCCATTCGGAATGTACCTTACCCGACACCTGCAGCAGTTGGAAAGACCCAAAAGTTCCTCACCAAAAGGATAAAGGGGCTCAAACATATGTCATACGATGCCCAACTGAAGAAACTCCAGCTCTATTCAGTCGCATGCCATCTGCTCAGAGGTGATCTGTGCCTGACATACAAGGCCATGTCCAACCCGGAATTAATGGACATGCTCCACCTCAAAAAATCCAAATCCACCAGAGCCACGAGAGCAAGAGACTTAAACCTCAACACGGATATAAATAGGACGTGCTGGAGGGACAGATTCATCACCCAGAGACTCCCTACACTATGGAACAGAATCCCAGTCCATGTGAGGCAGAGCCCCTCACTGACTCTGTTCAAGAGAAATCTTGGAAAGTGGATGGGAGATCGTGAGGTTACCCCGGAATCATCTCTGTATCACTGCTGGACAGAGGCACAGCAAATTAATGGGTATAGTATTCTCATCCTAAGGGGTGGTGAAAGCCACACACACTCTGGCTAGGCTTATAAATGCCCTAGGGCAGATAGCCTAGTATGAACCTATGAACCTATGAACCTATGAATATGGGGATAAACTGTGCTGGGGTTAGTGTGTAGGTGATTGTGACTGAGCTGCTTCTGCTACATGGTACTGGTTTTAGCAGAGATATTCAGACATGTGTACTGTTATACACTGTGATGTTTTCTGTCCTCATGTACTGTCAGGTGGACATTCCTGCTCACAGTGATGTCTTGGGGGACAAGGGTGACTGCAGCTGTGTCTGGTAATATGGGCAGACACCTACATATTCATAATAAGTTATGCCATTCTGGAGGGGGAGCTGCAGACACTTGCTTGCTGGGTCTGTGTATCCGATTCAGCACCTTGGTACAGTGCTGGCAGAGGATCCCATACTTGTACATCCATCGACATGACAGTATGGGCATATCTTGCTGTGGCAATACCTCACAGCTGTACAGATTCACACAGGTTTCTCTGAGGCAGGGGCCATGAGTCAGGACATTACCCCTATTGTGGTGTATGGGCAGGTATGTAGCCACCCATTTATGTGTTTGCTGCCAGGGATAGTGTGTGCACACAGCTGTGTGTCGGACCTTGCACATTCCATGCTGCCCATGCTCCCAACCCCCCCCCCGTTATTCTTTCCTCTTCCATACATTATGCATACGTTCTGTGATACTTTCCCTAAAGTTATCACCCCATCACAGCTGTGTGTTTGTTTTGTTCCAGAGTTTATGCAGTGCGACATGGTGGACATGTCACTGTGGTTTGTCCGCATGGCCTTGCATATAGCTTATGTGGAGTGTGTTATGTTGTTATTTGGGTGTCCATGACATAAAATACATTGGCAGTATGTGTGAGACACAGGCCATTGCCAGAGGCCTGTGGGCCATTAGGTGTTGATGCGGGCCATATGTGGCAAGCCATTGCATTCTGTCAGTCCTACAGTCTCAGACCTTCATACAGTATATTCCCCTGGGGTGACAGGGTATGTGTGTTAGGTGTTCATGCCAATATCTTCTATCATTCTTGATCAGGTGGCGTGGATGCTGGCAAAGTACTACCTATGACTAGGGACACACCTGCATGGGACACCTGCACTGCATGCTACATTTTTTTGCTATTGCCATATACAGGTGGGGTCATGTTGTACCCATTCCTCACAGCAGGGATACGACCAGAGAGGTACCCGTGTGTGGTGTTTGCGTGAGCTGGGTGCATGTGTGCTATGGACACTACTTGCATCTGATACACAGATATGCATGGGGCATTCCAGTTATGCTGGCCTGTGCAGATACATCAGCTGTTTCCCAATACATCAGTCCTACCTCCTTTGTGATCTGCAAGTGTTCAGGCAGACAACACCAGCATCCCCTACTACAGGACCAGATAATGTGATGCGTACCTGTATGTACAATTCCAAGGGTTCTCCATTTCACAGTGACACAATATATTCTGTATGTTTGGGGTACTTTCCCCTGTGTACTGCTTTTATATCTGGCCCAACAGCCATGCCATTCAGTCTTTCAGATGATGACACATATTACCACTATACATTTACAATGGCTTACTGCCAGCATGTGTTATACTGGTGGGAATTGTCTTTGGCACTGCAGGTGTGAGGACTTGTCCCTGTCATCATCAGTAGTGGGCAATGGCCACCAGGTATTACCTCAACATGCATACATACTGATGACTCTCACACAATATGATACACGCACCAACCTAATAGGTGCATAGGTTCATAGGTAGGCACTAGGCTATTGTCCCAAGGGCCTACGTAAGCCTGGCCAACAAGGTTCCCTGGCTTACGCCACCCAAGAAAGTTATTTTCCTGTACCACTGTTGAGCAGAGACACAGATGTGATCCCCGGGGTGTATTTCATAGTTCTCATCCACTCATCAAGATTTTTCTTAAAGAGTGCTAATGAAGAACTTTGCTTGACATAGATGGGTAGCCTGTTCCAGAGTATGGGAAGTCTCTGGGACAGGAATCTATCCTTCCAGCATGTCCTGTTTATTGTGGTGACAAGGTTTAGGTCCCTAGAGCATGTAGCTCGGAGGGATTGGGATTTCTTTAGGTGTAGCATGTCCAACAGCTCTGGGTTTGACATAGCTTTATATGTTAGACAGAGATCACCTCGGAGTAGGCGATGTGCTACGGAGTAAAGCTGGAGTTTCTTGAGGCGGTCAGTGTAGGTCATTTGTTTGAGGCCAGTAATCCTCTTTGTAAGGTACTTCTGCAGCCTTTCCAGCTGCTGCAGATGTCTTGTGAGGTACATTCCAAAAGGGGTGTTGTACTCTATAATGGGTCTAATGAGTGTCGAGTAGAGGGGAACAATGACCTCTTTTTTCCTGGATGAGAACCCTTTTATGATGAGGTGTGCCATGTAGAAGGACTTCCTGACTACTGTGGCAATGTGACTGACACACACATACCTGCATATTGTGCAAATGCTACAACCTATCCTGCTACCATGGCCACCTCTGTGCATCTTTGCTCCACTGGTATTATACCTACACATACATGTTACTACATTTCTACATAGGGTTGTTTAAATTGGGGGGGTACAACAGACAATTACTAAATTTCTAAATAGGTTTGGGGGGGGCACACCTGACTGTTACTACATTTTTACGTAGGGTTGGGGGGAGCACACCTGACTGTTTCTACATTCCTACACGGGATTGGGGGAGGGGAGCACACCTGACTGTTTCTACATTTCTACACAGGATTGGGGGGCACACCTGACTGTTACTACATTTCTACACAGGATTGGGGGTGCACACCTCACTGTTTCTACATTTCTACATAAGATGGGGGGGCACCTGACACTTGTACACATTTGCTATGACTCTACTGTTATGTCAGGTACTCCATTTCATTCTGTATTCTAATCTATCATGCTGACTAGAGGCATATCAGTGTACTACAGGTCTTAGCTTTGATTGACCTACATATGACTTCCTACCCTTCAAAACTAACATCTCACTGCCTGACCTGCTGCAGTCTGTCTGTGTAGGCCTGGGGAGGTTACCCATAGGCATCATTCAGAGGTCATAGCACAGCCTTTGTTTGTGTTTGTCTGCACCTGTCCTGCTGGCTGAGACTGTTGTTGGGTATGTGAACCTCCCTGACTGGCATGTGTGAGTCATATGGACACACTTGGGGCCCAGCACATTTCCTGCAGTGGGTTTTGTTGCCCTGTGTAGTACTGGCTACTATGGTGACACCAGTATTTGTTACAGATCTCATGGTGCCACTATAGGTGTCTACTGTCTGCTGGCATCCCATTCAGCCACCTGATTCCCTTGCATGCTCACATCCATACTATAGATACCTTTAACACCACATTCTACTCCACTCAGCAAATGGTAGGTTGAGTGACTTACCTTGTGGGTGTGCCAGTAGTGAGGGTGGTGCTGCATGGCTGCCTCTGTCAGATGCACATAATACACTCCCTACACATGGTTGAGCACAGGTAGTGTCATGTTTGGCATCCCTTTTACTGTATGTGTGAGTCAGAGAGAGGTGTCATTCCCTGGGTCCCTCCTGTGTCAGTGTATGCGCTATGCGTTGCCTCTTTGCCAAGGCCAGGGCATACTGGGCACGCCTCCTTCTGCCTACTGGGGCAGGCTCAGGTTGTTCCTCCTCTGAGTCACTCTGTGCCTGTGCAGGTCTTGGCAATGGGGGGGGGCGTTGTGTGGCCCTGCCCCGTGCTGTTCCTGCTGCAGCTGTTTCTGCAGGATCATATTGTGTAGCATGGCACATATGATGACAATCTGGGTACATGTAGCTGGTGAGCACTGCAAGGCTCCACTGGATGTGTCCAGGCACTGGAACCATTACTTGAGCATCCCAAACACATGCTTTATTATAATTCTGGTCTGTGCATGTGCCTCATTATGGAGTTCTTGTTCGGGTATGTGTGCATTTCTGATGGGTGGCATCAGCCATGGCTCCAGTGCGTAAACAGCATCCCCTACTAGGTGACCGTAAGGGATGTCCCCATTGGCAAATCTCTGGTACAGCTGTGTCAGATGCCAGATGTGAGAATCATGATAGCTTCCAGGACAGCCAGCACACACATTCATTATTATGCCCTGGGCATTGCACATGACCTGGCAGTTGATGGAGGGGAAGCCCTTGCGGTTGATGTAGACCCTACCCCGCTCACTGGGTGGTGCTTTGATGCATATGTGCATGCAGTCTATAGCACCCAGTACCTCAGGGTATTCTGCTATTTGGTGGAACAGTTGCATATTGCTGGTCAACACCTCACGGATGTTGGGGAAATATACGTGTTCACTGGTATGTGCTGACATGGATGCTGATGCCTGTGAGATCCCCATCATATCCCCAGTTGGCCTTTGGAAGATACCTGTAGCTAGTATTCCTAGGCCTACACATAGCTTGGTATCCACTGGGATGGGTTCCCCTCTGTTAGGTCTGTGTGTCAGGCATGGCCGGCACAGCTCAATAATTTGCTGTAAGAGGTCCATGTCCACCCTATAGTGCTCCACTATCTCCAGCTCATGTAGCCCCTGGTAGGTTACCCTGGGTCTGTATACTTTTCTCCATCTCCTCACTGTGGGTTGGTCGACAGCATTCACATCCTCACCACCCCCAGCCTCTTCCACATGTTGTATGATAGCTATTGCAGCCCCTATCATTTTGTTGTTTTGTTTGTTAAAATTCCCCACTTGTATACACTGGTGGGGGGGGTGTCAGCTTCTTAACAGCAAGAGATGTTTTAAGGATTGTCTTAACATGGAAGAATTTTATAAGAACATGAATTACTATAGAAGTACTGTCTCATGTAACTATATATTTAGTCATACATTTTTATAGCCCAGGAAATGATGTCAGCATGAGTAATTTTACTGGATTAATGAATAATACATGAGGAAGCCTATATAAGAGAGGCCGAATGTTTGTTTACATTTATTTGGTCTGAAGAAGCATTATAGGTGAAAGCGCTTACCATTTTTGTTAATAAAAGTGTTTTATTCGACTACATGGTGTGATTAACAGAATTGTGTTTGCACCACGAGATTTATACAACAGTGGAGAGACTTCTTACTACAGAAAGATAATTTGTTAGCTGTGGTTTGTTCCTGTGGATGTTCCATACCTTCTACATTATACTTTTTATTAAGTGATGGATTATCAGGGCGGCCACGGTGGTGCAGTGGTTAGCATTGCCGCCTCACAGCAAGAGGTTCTCCGGTTCGATCCTCGGCTGGGGTGCCTTCTGTGCGGAGTCTGCATGTTCTCCCTGTGGTCGCATGGGTTTCCTCCGGGTGCTCCGGTTTCCTCCACATCCCAAAGACATGCTGCAGGTGGATTGGACACTCTAAATTGGCCCTAGGTGTGCGTGTGTGTGTGCCTTCTGTGGAAGGTTGGGCGCCGGGCTGGCAACTTGACACTGTAAGACCCCTAACTGGGAAAAAGCCAAAAGAAGAAGAAGATTAAGTGATGGATTATCAAAATTCAATGTCCCTCCAAGCCCAGAGAACAAGACAGCATCTTCTGAATTGCTCTCAGAAACTCTATACAACCATGTGAATGGCTGAACAGAGGCTGCTGTACATACCAGAAGTAATCCCAGGACTAGCCCTAGAAACAAATCACTCTTGTGACATCCCAAATTAAACAGAATATACAACAAAAGGAAAAATATGGCAAAAATAAACAAGGGCAATTCTCATAAAAATATGAACTGTCTCACCAAAGTAAATAGGCAACTAAGAGGGCTAAATAGGGCAAGCAAAGCCAACTTTGTGGTTAAAATAACCTCCCAGGTAAGATATAACAACAAGGACTTCTACATCTGTGTCAGAAACCTCAAGGGCAGCATGCACCAATGTGCTGAACTGGTGGTTAATGGTGCCACAGTCACGTGAGCCTGGTGATATTGTAAACCTGTTAGTGGACAAGTTCAATTCCAACTTTACCCCCTCTCACCTCCACCATTTCCTCAAAAATACCATAAACACATAGGTCCCTTCAGCTATAACTAGGGAGCATGTACTGGCTGCACTCACTAAAGCCAAGAACATGGCCACAGTGGGCCCCGATAACATCCCAGGATACATTCTGAATCGTCTAAAATATGACTTATTAGGGCCCCTCGAGTTATTATTTAACTGCAATCTTAAAACAGGCTTTATGTCACATGAATGGAGGACTGCAATAGTCTTCCCCCTACATCCTGATTCTGGAAACTGCAGACCCATTAGTCTGACTAGTCTTATCTGCAAAGCCATAGAAAGAATTATGGAAGTAGGTACAGATGGCTTTAAAACACGAAGGATAGTTAGCTGGCTCACTGATAGAACCCAGGAGGTTAGAATCAGTGAGGTGGGTCACCAGTGGTGTCCCCCAAGGCTCTGTGGTGTGCCCACTCCTCTTTGGCATCAACTTTTAGGATGTCGGAGCCAATGTCAAAGTCCTTTGACTGACCTAGTTAACAAATGATTGCAAACAGGCGGCAGTTATAGAATTGCCCCAAGATGAGAACACCCATCCGTAAGGTCTAATATAGACAAATGCTTTTTACAAAAGCCAAGACTTAAAACACAATACCAAGAAATATATTATAGTACCTTTTGGGAAGCCTACCACCCCGGGTAAGTAAGTCATCAACAAAACACCCTTAAAAGTCAATTCACTAGTCAAGGATATGGGAACTCATGTAGATAGTAACCTTGGATTTGACCAGCATGTGTCCAAGGTAGTAAGAAAATTCTTCTATGCTGCTCAACTTATAAGCAAAGGCATGGCATCTAGGTCCAGAGATGTCATCATACCACTGTACTTAGCCTTCATCAGACCTATCATAGAGTGTAATGCCCCCTCTGGGTGTACCTGATCAGGCACATGCAGCAACTGGAATGTCCACCAAGGTTCCCAACAAAAAGCAAACAGAGAGTAAACACAATGTCCTACACTGATCACCTCAAAGCCATGTCTCTTTACTCAGTATCATACAGACTTCTGAGGAGTGATCTTTGCATGACATACTGGGCACCAAGGTTCTATAGCACATTGTCATACTCTTAAAAGTTCGAACATCATATGGTTGACACTATATGATTGAACTTTTAAAAGTTCAAACATTTCAACGGAGATCTCCGTACAGTGTGGAATGGGAAGATTTCCCTTTTCTGCACTGTAGTGCAATCTCAGAGTTGGTATACTTAATGAGCGTGGCACGTGGGGAGTGCAGGGGGGCTTGCCCCCCTGCTTAAACTGTTCGGGTAGGATTTTTCTTTGTTTTTTTTTTAATTACATTTTCAAACTTTTAAATGTTTGATCATATGGTGTCGACCAGATGACGTTCAAACTTTTAAAAGTTCAATTATGTAATATAGACACAGCACCCCAGGACCCTATTTTGATGAATCTTTTGCATATCTGCAAAACAACACAAGAACTACTAGATTAAAACACATATATTTTGCTTGTGACTTAAATAGGACATTTTGGAGACACAGATATGTTTCTCTGAGAATTCCCATTCTCTGGAACAGGCTCCTCATCCATGTGGTGCAGAGTTCATCCCAATCCCCATTTAAGTGCAACTTGGACCAATGGATGGGTTATAAGAAATTCACCCCTCATCTGGCTCCTATTTCTATGATGAGCAGAGGCAGTCAATAAATCACCGCCAGCATAAATCAAACTTTTCAATCACAATTGGGTTGCATTGCTAGGCTTTTAAAGGCACTTGTGATAGTTAGCCTAGTATAAACCTATGAACCTATTAACCTATAAACACCTGCTCAAGGATTTCAAACCGTTCTGAAACATAGGTAGAACATGTTGGTAGGATAGATATTTACTGGGGCAGTTCATGATTCTGGCTGCTGGCCTGCAGCACCCCCACCCTCTCCAGCTAAAACAGAAAAAAAATGAGTTAAAGTAACCCAGAAAGTCAGCTATTATTTTTAAATTAAAAACAGTAACTGACTTTTAGTTTTGCTCATGGTCCTTGGAACTGTGTACATGTGCATGCTCAGAGGTCTAAGGAGATCCATTAAAAAAAAAAAAGCTTAATGAGATTGCTGACCTGTTTTCAAAACAGCCTGGCATTAGGCTTACCAGACCTTCATTTGTGTTTGTTCTGTACCATTTGGCACTAACAGAAGAGTGGCTTAGTGACAGTCTCACCAGGCTGCTGCATGAAGCGGTGAGGACCCTTCCTGGCTGTGATAGACAGAGACAAGAAGAAGGAAATAGTTTACTTGATAGAAGAGTCATCGGCACGAGGAAAGATTTTTATGTATTTATTTTTGAAAGTATATATACTATTTGCTTATTTATTAATTTTTTATACTGTACTGGCTACTGCTAGCTTGCAGGAAAAAGCTAAGTACGTGTGTGTGTGTGTGTGTGTGTGTGTGTGTGTGTGTGTGTGTGTGTGTGTGTGTGTGTGTGTGTGTGTGTGTGTGTGTGTGTGAATGTGTGTAATAAAGTGTTAGACTGTTGTTCCTAGTACATTTTCATTTTAATTTTACTAGTCTATGAAAATGTAAAACACAGAGATAGTTGAGTTCTGTGGAAGTAACACCAAGTTCAGTTCAGTAATGCAACTTATTTGGGACCTAGTGAATGTCAGTGAAGCTGCAATTATGTCTAATTGTTGTCCCTGGGCTCAGGCAGCTTCAAGTTTGCTAAGAAATAAATAAAAAGTAAGTCTGCATTGTGATTGATCCATTCCTCAAATTATCAAGTCAGTGTAACTCAGAGTTTGCCCCTTGATTGAGAAAGAACTGAAAATCAAAATATTTGTTTCCAAAGATCTGCCAAGTTTAAGATTACATTATGTAGTACAGGAGTTAATGCTGTGCAACTTGATGCATACATAATAAAAGGTAAGGCCATGTGGTTCATTGTGCAACTTGCATTCATTCTTCTGCCAGTTTTTTTAAGTCTTCACATTTTATGGAACTGAGGTTTCCTTTTTATTGTCTTGTAGTGTATTTAAAATCACTTGCAGATCACTAAAGCCAATAACTCTGCTGCTGAAGCACTATTCTCTTGCACCATAGCCAAATTATGGAACTCCCTTCCACCCACAATTACCTCCATACCATCATGTACCCACTTCAAAATTTTATTTTTTATTTATTTCAGTTTGATTACCGGGGAAGTCCACTGGGCCAAGAAGTGCCCATTTTCAGTGGAGGCCCGGGGAGAAATGCTCCAAGAACAGTATAATACAATATAAGTTACAGAATAAAGCTCCAAGAACAGTATAATACAATATAGGTTACAGAATGCAAATAAAGATTACAAAGTAAAAATGCATACAATATGGTTTGTAAAAACAAGTAGGGTTAATACATTTGAGAGTTGCAGAGAACTTGATGGCAGATTTATTTATTTATTTATTTATTTTTTAATCAATATTTGTATGCTTACAGTCACTTAAAGTCTGTTAGTTGTAGTTATTTTGAATAATTAGAATAAGTATGAGAGTATAGTGGAGTAGGAGTGCTTAGTTAGGGGTCGCTATGGAATTTAAGTGGGATGAAAGCAGGAGCATTTCCATTTGGAGGATAGGTGAAGAAAAAGTTGAGTTTTGAAGGATTCAGTGTTGGGTATAGTCCTAAGTGAAGTAGGCAGAGAGTTCCATTTTTTACCTAGTGAGAAGGAGAGTAAAAGCTGGCCAGCTGGTCGTTTCGGTTTACTAATGGAGATTAGGTTTTGGTTTTTGGATCTCAGTGATCTGTTAGGGATGTATGGAGGAAGGATGTCCTTTAAGGCTGGGCATTTATTAGGGGAGAATATTAGTCTGTGAGCGGTGGTTAGTTGTAGAAAGTCTAGGTGATTAGGGAGTTCTAGCCAGTTCAGAGAACGAAGGCTGTGGCAGTGGTGACTTGATGTTTTGGATTTGGTGGCAAATTTAGAGATCTTATTATAGCAAGCTTCGAGCTTAGAGGTGTTGGTAGCAGACAAGTTGGTTAGGAGAGGGGCTCCATATAGAAGGGAAGGTAGGAGGAAGGCTGTTGCCAGGGTATGCCTAGTGGAGTTTGAAAGGAAGTGATTGTTCCTATATAGCATACCTAGCTTTTGGTGGGTTTTCTTTATGTTATGTTGTATGTGAAGATCAAATTTGAGGTGTTCGTCTAGGGTGATGCCAAGGAGTTTTGCAGAGGGGACCACTTCAATGGCAGTGTTAGTTTGGCTGAGAACATTGAAAGTGTTTTTGTCCACAGAGGAAACTTTGGAGGGGAGAAAAATTAGTATTTTGGATTTATTGGAGTTGAGAGAAAGGTGGTTTTGGTGCATCCAATTCTCTGGTGGTAAAGGCTAATTGGGTTTTGGTCTGGAGTTCAGGAAGGCTGAAGGAAGGAAGGAAGAAAACTTTACTAAAAGTGCAACTAAAAACATGCTGGCTATGCCCTTGCAACTCCCACTCTAATATCATCCACCCCATCCAACCACTACCTTTCTTTCCACTCCACTAACTACCTTGATTATAGCAAGCTCAGATGCTCATAAGCCAGTACTTGTTATACAGCACAAACTTCTTCTTCTTGTAACATTTGTTAATGTCTGGTATGCACTTCACAGATAAAGATTCTAGTTGTCTACTGATGTACTATGTTCTTCATCTGTAAATATGTTGTAAGTAATTGCTATGTAAATTGTTATTCACTATATAATCCAAAGTATATACTGTCTGTTTATTTTAACTGTGGAGCTTTTCTCCCCGGGCCTCCGCTGAAAATGGACCTACGTCCAGTTGGACACTCCCGGTCAACAAATTTAAATACATAAATAAATAAATTTACATATAAAGACTGGATGGATTCTTCTTCAGCTTAATCAGAAGACTGTGGTTATGGTTTCAAGTCAACTTTTTCTCTTTATTATCATGGAAGATGGGTAACTTGAATGTGAATCTTTATTCTCCAGAGGCATTACATCCGCTCATTCTAAAATCCCATACCTCTCAACCTCTTAGCATAAGAAGTCTTTACAAAGCCCAAAATAATGGGGTGACAAAGGACCGAAATAGGGACATAGTTGAATTATTGCTCTAATAAACAAAAACAGTTGATAGGTTTTCCATTATCATGCATTTTTTGAAGAATAGAAAGACTGAAACTCAAATGTCTGCCATTATTTAATAACCTCAGTCCACAATGATTTGACAGAACAACGCACATTTTATAAAGCAACAAAAACTAAAGCAAAATAGTAGTTAAAATGCAGAAATAGGCAACTAATCACAATGCCACTCTGCAAATCTGGCTGAATGATTCAAAAGACAATCGTGTGATGTTGTGACACATTTTATAAAGAATAGACCAAAAATATGGGGCAAAAATCTGGACATTGTTTTAAAATCTAGACAGTTGAGAGGTATGTGAAATCCTCTGGTCATCATCTGGTCATCATCTCGTCATCATCTGAAACAGATCTGTAGAACTTTGCTATTTATTTGGAAAGAAACATCATAGCAGGGTGGATACAAATACAGTTGCTCATGTATTTGAACACTTTGGCAATGCGGTGCACAAGTCATGAAACAAGTGAGGTATTAAGGTCACTCCATTCCCTTAACACATCTATAGCTTTAGCCATCTCTATCTTATCAACAAGTACTCAGCAATATACATTGTGTTGTTCGCATTACATGTCACTTCTTATATATATAGTAGTTTGTTGTCTGGCAAAAAAAAAATATTTATTGACTGATTTAATTGATTGATTACATTTTCCCCATAGGTGCAACATATAGTGTTTACCTTTCAATCAAAGAAGCAAAGGGCCCATTGCTCACGTTCAACACCTGCCTAACCATTGGTTCTGAAATTAGATGAACAGGTTTAAATCAACAGCTTTCATTACTAATCCATAATCTGTCACCTCATTTCTTGTCCTGACATGTTATATTAGTTTAAATTAATCTCTGGTAAACATACCTAACAGAATGTGTTGATGAGAAAGTTTACACTTTCTATGTTGAAACCAGTACTTTCCTTGTAATGATTTTGTTAATAAAACTTCTGTATTTTACAATCCAGCTTAGAAGTTCAGAACTTGAAAAATCTCTGAAGCATCATATCTCATGTGGCACAAAGTAGCCATTAGACTGTGTACTGCATGACATCTGCCCATACGTCAGGCTGGTATTCTGTAAATGAAAGGTGACAAGGGGGTATGCAGAACTGTTATTGTTAGAGTTTAATGAATTATTGGCCAATTTGAACTTTATTGATCCAAATACCCCAAGTCCCTTGTTTATTCTTGCAACACATCTACCCAGACATACCCCAATAAAAGCAGACAATACTCCATGTAAAGTAAGTTATAAAGGAAGAGGTTAGGACATCGCTATCCCACCTGCAGTTCTATTTCTGATTATTTGTGTCATTTCTTATAACACAGCTCATACAGCAAATCCTAATATGAATCTGTAGTGTTTGCATATTTTGACAAGTTAGTTGAACTTGTTTTGTTTTACTGATGCCTTTCTTTTTCTATGTTACAAGGCCAACTTAACTTTGATTTTTATTGACTGTGCCATAGTTCATCATCTTCTTTCAGCTGTTCCCATTAGGGGTCACCACAGCACATCAGCTGTTTCCATTTCTTCCTGTCCTCTGCATCTTGCTCTATCACACCAACCACCTGCATGTCCTCTCTCACCACATCCATAAACCTTATCTTAGGCCTTCCTCTTTTCCTGTTACCTGGTAGCTTCATCCTTAGCAACTTTTTCCTAGTATACTCAGCATCCCTCCTCAGCACACGTCCAAACCAATGTAATCGTGCCTTTCTGGCTTTGTCTTCAAACCTTCCAACCTGGACTGACCCTCTAATATACTTATTCCTAATCCTGTCCACCCTCGTCACACCCAGTGCAAATCTTAACATCTTTAATTCTGCCACATCCAGCTCAAACTCCTGCCTTTTTGTCAATGCCACTGTCTCCAACCCATATAACATAGCTGGTCTCACTACCCTCTTGTAGACCTTCCCTTTCACTCTTACAGGTACTCGTCTGTCACAAATCACTCCTGACACTCTTCTCCACCCACTCCATCCTGCCTGTACTCTCTTCTTCACCTCTCTTCTACACTCACCGTTACTCTGAACTACTGACCCCAAGTATTTAAACTCATCCACCTTCGCCACCTCTACTCCTTGCATCCTCACCATTCCTCTATCCTCCCTCTCATTCACACACATATATTCTGTTTTAGTCCTGCTGACCTTCATTCCTCTTCTCTCTAGAGCATATCTCCATCTCTCCAGGGTCTCCTCCACCTGTTCCCTACTCTCACTACAGATCACAATGTCATCTGCAAACATCATAGTCCATGGGGACTCCTGTCTGATCTTGTCTGTCAACCTGTCCATCACCATTGCACTCAGAGCTGATCCTTGATGTATCCCCACCTCCACCTGGAACGCATCCTTCACTCCCACTGCAGACCTTACCACTGTCACACTACCCTCGTACATATCCTGTACCACTCTTACATACTTTTCTGACACTCCTGACTTCCTCATACAATACCACAACTCCTCTCTAGGCACACTGTCATATGCTTTCTCTAAGTCTACAAAAACACAATGCAACTCCTTCCGACATTCTCTGTACTTCTCCATCAACACTCTCAGAGCAAAGATCGCATCTGTAGTGCTCTTTCCTGGCATGAAACCTGACTGTGCCGTAGTTAACTTCTCAAAATAGAGTATATTGCAGTGTTGGTTTAACCAGGTTTTAATGACTGAAGTACCGAAGTAACAAATGAATGCAAACTAGTATGCTACAGACATGGTGTAGTGGAACAGTTACTGAAAAGAATCATCAGATGTTTCTATCCAGGCAGATTCTACTCTGTTTTTAAATATACTGTGTTTGACATATCTTCCTGTTAACAATACCTTGGCAAATAAACTATCAAGCTGTTTATTAAAAGGCATTCATTTAGGGACTGGAATATTATGCAGACATTACTTTTATCAATTTGTCAGTCAAAGCGTTACTATACATCTAACCTTCTGGTTGTTGAGGGTATGTGGGGATTTCTGTCATTGTGAGCAAACTCTAAAAATGACTATTGAAATCAAGCTGAAATGCATTAATATAGACTTGTCCACTGTACTTACCACAATGGGTTGTACCATTATGCATTCTTAGAAGTAAGATGATGTATATTACTGTGGCCAGTATTTCTTGTATTTAGTCATTAGGTTTCTTCTGCCCCAAGTGTCACTGTCATTACTGGGATGGAGGGATTTATTTATGTGTTATTTATTTAGTTGAAATAAATGAATTTAGGTTGTACAACTTGCTTTTGGCCATTTCAATGTGTATGTTGTCCCTAATATTTCTGTGATAATTGGGGGATGGGAGGGGTTTGGATGTTTTTGTCTCTTACTGGAAGCAAGATAAACTTAGCTGAGTATGATCAATGTATTTATTTTACAATGTAAGATAACTTAGAGATGGCTCCACCCAGATGCAGCCACATTCCATTCCAGTGAGTATCATTCATTCGTTTGTTCCCTGAAGCTCCACTATTCTTGGAAAGCTTCAGATGCCTGGGGGAATATATTACAAAGGTTTTCATGTCTATGGAACTGTATTCCACTTTTCATAAAGCAATGTACTTCTCTTACCCTTCAAATGTAAACTGGATGAATGGACTGGTAACATTCACCCCCTGTTAAACACCCATGTCCTACACGGATAGGGGCAACCCAACATATCCTTGTTCTGCATATCCCTGAGTTATTTGCACACAAACTATAAGGAATAAAACCTACCAAGAGAAAGTGAGGCTATGTTTCTTTCTTTACTCTCTACCTGCTTTTTCTTCTACAAAACTTCCATTTCCCAGGTAACTACTACTACTACCTCTATTTTCTGTAATACAGTCTATACACACTCACTTCCTCAATCTACCTAATTTTTCATATAGCTACGTCGCCTCTTAAGTTTTACCTCCTGCTAAATCCCTTGCTGCCTTTAATACCCCTCTCTGTACATCCAACTGATAAGCACTGGCTACGCAATTTCTCTGTAACCAGCTACCTCATGAAAGAAAATAATGTTTTTCCTTAAATTCATAGGCTACTGTATGTAATATAATGTGTTCCAAGTGTATTCATATAATTGTGTTTTCATGTAAACTCCATGTATTTTACAAAATGTCTTTAAATGTAATTGCCTAAGATATGCGGCATTCCTCCTCAGGCCTCCGTTGAAAATGGGATCTCTGAAGGTGGTGCATCTATCTATCTATCTATCTATCTATCTATCTATCTATCTATCTCTCTCTCTCTATATATATATATATATATATATATATATTTATCTGCCTGTATGTAATTTATGTGTCTAGTGGTCTATCTACCTATCTAAAAATAATAGAAAATCTTTCCTACTTTCTAAAAATCTCATATTTGTCCTACTTTTCAGTCAATCTATTTGTGTATGTGTTTGTCTTTTCAGCTGCTAATCTGTCTGTCTACATAAAAAAATCACCAGACTGTACAGGTGAAAGAAAAAAAAAAGCACCAAAGTGGTTATGGAGCATCAGACAGCTCCTCTGCCAATGTGCATGACTACATAGAAAGAAAAATACACTGAAAATAATGTCATTTCTACACTGGATGTGTGTGTATGTCATCCAGTGTTGTTTATTATAGCTGTCTGGCCTAACATTTTTGTATATAATTACATGCATGTGTCAGTTTGATAATCAGAACATGAGTGGAACAATTTGAAAGGACTTGAGCTTGGGAGGTTCTTTGAAACTGAGAACCAACTAAAGACATGTTGGTCAGTCTAAAAGTAGTGACAAATGTTTTGAGAACTGAAAGGAGAACTAAGGCAGTGATGGCTTCTGGAGATATTTTATTAGCACAGAACATGGGAATTCAGTTAAAGTGTCTCTTACATTTTGTTTGAGAAAGTGTCTAAGACCTGCAACTAAAGTGATACCAAAATGTTTTGGTGCTTATGAGAATAATTAATCAGTGCAAAGGCTGAAGAAGCTGAAATAAGCTAGAGTGGCTCAAGGAGTGTTGGAAAACAAGCATTGTGTTGAGTGAAAGTAGCTCTTATATTCAGGTCTCTTAGGTGGAAGAAACACGTTTGGGGATAAATCTGAAATAAAGGTGTATTGGATGGATTTAGATGCTTTTGTTGTGGTGCACAGCTTTCAGTATGCTAGATGGCCATGTGTGTGTGTGAAGCGGCCAATAGCCTGGGGCAAGAACCCAACTTAGTAGCACCGGTAAAGAAGTCAGTCATCTGTCAGTCATAGTGACATCTATGGGAAACACTCTTGTCAATTGCTCTGAAAACAGAAGGCATCCTTAAAGAAGTGACACAGATTACCTTGAACTTACAGCAAAATCACAGTAGAACATCCTGGAAATGATAAAGGTCCAGCAGGAATGTATTGGTGTTATGGCTTGACATGCAACAATGCTGCAGGAGTACATTTAATTTATTATTTATTTATTTGGCATTTGTCTACCTGGGAAGTCTGTTTGAGCAGTGCACTTTTTCAGCAGAGGCCTAGGAAAAAAGCTCCATTATACAGCCGTCATGATCATCGTTTGCATTATTTCATCATTTATAATCAGTTTCACTTATGAGCACCAGTTCCATAATTCAGACATTCTTGACATCAGTTACATAATTTATAAACAGTTTCAATTAAAAATAACAGTTACATGGGTTGAATATGAATATTTGTTAAGATAATGAATTAGACTAGTCCAAGGAAAGGTAGGACAGGAGTAGGCACAAGGAAGATAAAGGAAATTAGATTATACCAGTATAGTTGTGATAATAGTACATTGACCTTTGTGTAGTAGAGAGTTATAGCACAAATTCATACAGCTATATTAGAACCAGTTTAACCAGGGGTGGTGCAAGTCAAGAGCCATTTACCTATGAGGTTTGCTTCAGTTGGCATTTAATGTTTTCCACTTTGCAGACTGTTCTTAACTGGAGTGAGATGGTATTCCAGCTATTTGCAATGCAGTGTAAATACAGGGAATTTCTTGCATTGTTGTTACATTTACTTATGGAGAGTAATGATTTGCCAGTGGAGCATAGAGGTCTCTTAGCAGCATAAGACTGAATGATGGATTCAAGAGATTGGAATTTTTCAGGGTTGTGCAGGTGGTTGATGGTTGTAACTAACTGTGTGTACAATAGAGAATTCTTTAATCCAAGCCAGTTTAGTTGTTTTAGAGAGTAGTAGTGATGCCATCTATATTGCTGGTTGGTTGTGAATTTGTCTCCTTTATAGTAACATTGTTCTAGTTTTGCTCATAGAGTGGAGTTGAAATTGGTTAGGACAGGTTTTATCTAGCAGAGTCCATACAGTAATGTTTTGCTCTATAGACACAGCCTAACTTTTGGTGTGTCTCCTTTATAACTTGCTGAAGGTGGAGATCAAATTTCAGGTGGCCATCTATAATCACATCTAGTAGCTTGGTATGGGATACCAATTCTATATTGGTCTTGTTGGATGACAATATATTAAATGTTGTATTTTGGGTTAAGAGAGTTGTAGGTGAACAGTAGTAGCTTAGCTCAGGAGGAGCTTTTCATTGTCAAGTCAAGCTTCTTTGCAGGAGAAGGATTTCTGGGTGAGTGTTTATTACACAGGTAGTCTCCTAGCAGCACATATTAGAGTGGAGTCATCAGTGTGCTGTAATTTGGTGACCTATTTGACTGCTGTGATTAGGTCATTGAAAAAGAAGTTAACAGAAGTAGTTCTAGGATGGAGCATTGTGGGACTCCAAAGGATTTAGGAAAGTACAGCTGTGCAAATAAACTTACTATAGCAGCAGATGTCTGAATGTTCACTGCTGCGGTATCCTTAGCTATATGGGGTTATATCATGCTAAGGATATTACAGCTGTCAATCTTCCAAATCTTTAGGGCACATTCCACACACCCAAATTGTCAAGCATCTCATGCTGAGCTGACTAAATGACACGTTTGGGTACCAAGCTATTCAGAACTTTACTGCCAACAGAGAGAGAGGGAATTTGAGCCCTGAAAAAACAATGCTAGGAAGAACAAAGAATAAATAACTTCACCGTGGTATAAAAGCTCAACAAAAAAAACAAGGTTGGTGGAAGAGGGAGTGGTTCCTGCAGCAATCATCATTCAAATATCTACTGTTATGTTAAGTTTAATTACACAACTGTACTATGTACATCATAAATGATCACTTCTAAAGTAGCCTTAGCTATATGGGTAGATTACCCTAGCTTATTACAACTGGAAGATGAAAGGACAAAAGTCCAGGAGCCCCTGGGTGAATGATCCTAGTAAAGGCTGATCTAGACCTAGAGAAGGTGTCAAGCTTTTACTTCTTTGTAAAAGTATGTACAGGGCACAAGATGCAACTTCTACAATACTTCTAAAATCCAACCCTTTCCAAAAAGCCATAGATAAAGCTAATGCCCTGGTAGAGTGCACCTTGACCCTGCCTGGAATAGTTTTATTGTGGTGAGTATAACAAATGGTAATAGCCTTAGACAGCCAGTTGGAAATAGTTTATGTTGACACAGGCTGTCGCTTTTTCTTACCTTCAAAAAAAGTGAACAATTGATCAAAAGGTCAAAAAGACTTGATTCTGTCAAGATAGTACCTGAGTTGTCAGTAGACATCCACATATGGGATATTGTTTTTCCCTCATTTTTGAGTTCAGAAAAAAAAATGGAGATGGATACGTTGGCATAAAGTCAACTCAGATACCACTTTAAACATAAAAGAGGTATCAATTCGAAAAGAAGCCATGTCCCTGTGGAAAATGAGATGAGGTCGACTCACTATAAGAGCTTGCAACTCAAGTATTCTTTTTGCAGAGGTCAGAGCAATCCGTAAAACTGTTTCCATGCTGTTAAAGTACATAGCTAAATAGAGAGTTTTGCCTTTTAGTCTCAATCAAGAATAAAACTTCAGAATGTGCAAAGTATTTGTTTATTCCATAAACAACGCTGGGAGACTGCCTACTAAAATTTTCAGATCAGTCTCAAAGAATAAATGAAAAACTTCATTTATATACCTTTTCTTATCTATTTCACACATTTAGTACTTCAATGTAACATTACTTTTAACAAATCATTATTTTATTTCCCCTTGAAACTCACTTAGAGCTTCATGCAGACATTTAAAAATGTGCCTTTTAATACACAGAACACCTGTGCTTGAGATTTATTGGCTTTCACCTTTGTAACATTTGATATCAGTGCATGCTATTTCATCTCACAGACATCCTTGCAAAGATTCATCCCCCACCCTGAGAAGGCCGGAGCATACTGATGATTAATCTAGTTTCCATGAATACCTGACACAATTCACTAAATTCCAAACATAACATAACATAGCATCCCTCAGTTCCTTCAGCACTTACTTTGCCTTCATTTATCTGTCAGTACACAACAGTTTGTGGATAGAGAGAATGCAATTGTAAGATACTTGAAATACAAGCATTCACTGCCTGCTACTCAAAAGTAAGCATCATTTTTACTTGATCTGCACTTATTGCATTGTATTTTAACTGTGTGCTGTTATTTTTTGAACTGTATTTTACTGTATTTTTACTGTTTCCTGCACTTTTAGCATAGCAAGGACTTTGTTCAAATTTGCTGGGCTCAGTCTGTTTTTACAGTTTCTGAGCACTAATCCAGCTTTCCACCACAAAAGAGGGCCTCTCCCTACACCTTAGTGAGAGTAGAGTGTAGCTAATGACCTATTTGAGTGCCGATTGTTATCCCAGAGCCCAGTCTAGTGTGCTACTATTAGTTAGAGGGTTTGAAATCAGTTTCACTTCATTGCTACTTATTGACCGTGTTAGCTCTGGTTTGCGTGGTGCTCATCACCTGTATAACCTCACATTACTGTGCAGTGAAAGATACCGTTTGCATTATAGATGCAAACTCTTAGATATATAATTTTCCCCTAGTCAACTGCTTGTGCTCCATTGGAGGTTTCTGACTGTTGTGCTTCACTGCCCAGTTAGACACTCAGCTGAGCTTCTGAGGTTCCTACACAAGTCTTATCCATTAACCCCTTCACAGTTTAGAACTTTTTCTTGTCCCTTAGCTATACCTCATCTTTTTAGTCCCCTCCTTATTACTCATTCCAATACTTCACCTAGCATCATGAATGGACAATTTCCCACCATGTTTCCAGCCGATCTGAACAACATGGCATCCTGAGGCAATGTAGCAATTGTCTCATGCACACTGACAACCCATTTCTATTAATTCACACAAATTCAATATGTGAGAGATGCATCTATATTAAGAATCTAGTCTACGCTCTGTTGCTCGCAAATCAGTTTATCAGATACTAAGCAGGTTATCAGCTTATACCACCTACTGCACCATCCATGCATACAACACCTAATCCTACATATGCAGAGGTTCTTACTAGAAGCCTACCTAAAGATCACAGGCCTCCCAAACATAAACAGACTTCACTTAATACATTCCCAGCAAATCTTAGTACACATGCAAACACAAAATCAAATATTTTAGTCATAGGTGACTCCATTGTGAGACACACAGATGTCCCACTCACCAGGGTGGTTAAGGAAAAGGTAACAGTCAACTGTCTGTCAGATGCCAGGATCTGCCGCATCACACACATATTCAGGTCTCTCAGCAACAGGCACTGCTATGACTCTGTCGTAGTCCATGTTGGTGTGAACAACTTGAGATGTGCCTCACTGCGTTATATGAAGAGAGAGATGACTGAGCTCTCTAATTATGTGTCCCAGGTTGTGTGTCCCTAGCCTTAAACAGCATTCTACCTAGGATGATGCCTCAATATAGACAAAAAATGACTGACTTCAACAACTGGCTTAGTTTCTGGTGTCAGTCTAAGCGGATCCAGTACCCTAGAATGATATCTAGTAGCCTGGAATGATATGTTTGATAGACCACGATGCTTTGCCAGAGATGATCTCCACCTGTCACCTCTGGGCATTTGGCTACTGGCTACGGCTCTTGCCTCCCTCATACTTCGTGCTTCGAGGAAGGGGGGTAGGGTAGCTGTCCTCTATAAATCTGAGTTGAATGTCACCATAGATGTAATACAACCTCCTCAGATTAATAACTCAGAGATTCTTGCTACCAAATTGCAACTTAATAAAAGTAAATGCATTAATATCATCTGTATGTACATTCCCCCAGGTAACAATATATCTACATTTGAAGATATCCTGCACTGGCTATCATGTCACTACCCCCAAGAAACCCTACTACTTGGAGACTTTAACATAGACTGGGGCACCTGTTCCTCAGAATCCCCAACTACCCATATTAACCTGCATGCATTTACACAAATCATATCCACCTCTACCAGGATAGGTAAACCCAACCAAAAAGAAAGTATACTTGACTGGGTACTCATAAACAGTCACCCCCAACTGTACACCTCTGGTACCCTCCTTAATGGCCTAAGCGATCACCTTCTCACATATGTAATTAAGCACAAAACCATTAATTCCCAACAACCCTTACTCAGAAAGGTTAGAAACAATAAAAACTTTGACCCTGACAAATTCCAACAAGAACTAAACTCATGTAATAGATCTATTCTAAAACACCTCCCTTTAGAGGAAGCAGTTGCATACTTTAACAACAAATTCCTTGAGATCCTTGATTTGCATGCACCTGTTTGTTCAAAGAGAACCAAGGCAAAAACTGCACCATGGCTTTCTATAGAGTCTAAACTCAAAATTACCCTTAGAAACAAAGCATGGGCTTTATGGCGTTCTTCTAAAGACCCTCAAGATCACATTAAATACAGGCAATCCAGGAACGAAACCAAAAAATCAAATTTACAAGACAAAAAACAATACTACTGTAATTTACAGACAGTAAATCAAAATAACCCTCAGAAGTTTTGGGCAGGTTTAAATAATCTACTGCATCCTGGACAAACTTCAACCCCAATCCCTGCTGCTACTATTGATAAAACCCCTGAAGATGTTTCCGATAGTTTTAACCAATTCTTTACTGAAACAATTCAAGCCCTAGCTAGCCAACTACCTCCTAGCTCCCCTGGTCCTGAAAGTAGCACCCCCTAGAAACCTACTCGTGTTCAGCTTCCCACCAGTCGCCACTTCACTTATCTGTACCTTGATCAAAAAATTAAAACCCACTACACTTTCTGCTGATCAACTCCCTGCCAAGACCTACAAAAATCAGCTGATGCTATTGCTTACCCCGTCTCAATACTAATCAATCGAACCATAGTAGAAGCTAAAATTCCCACCATCTGGAAAATATCCTATGTAACCCCACTTCACAAAGGAGGCAGCTCTACTGAATTCTCCAATTATAGGCCAATAGCTATACTCTCTCCACTTGCAAAGATTATGGAAAAATGTATTCATAGACAACTCATGCACCACCTAATCCAGAATCGCCTTATGGCAGACACTCAGCATGGCTTCCATCCTCATCACAGCACTACTTCAGCCATCCTAGCCTTTACTAACACCATAAACCATAATCGCAACAATAATTATATATCCTCAGCCCTCTTTTTGGATCTTTCCAAGGCATTTGATATGGTTGATCACTAACTTTTAATCCACACCCTGCAAACATTCTGTCTAGATACTGGAGCCCTCCAATGGTTTCAATCCTACCTGAATGGTCGACAGCAGGCTGTCCTCTGGCAGAACAAACTCTCTAACCTTTTACCTAACACCCTTGGAGTACCACAAGGCTCTATATTTGGGCCCTTGCTGTTCTCCATCTTCTTTAACAACCTTTATACTGTCATCCCAAAAGTTAGCTGTATCCAATATGCTGACGACTCTACTCTGATTTGCTCAGCCACATCTCCAGTAGAGTTATGGTCAGCTACCCAGATCACCTTTAATATAGTAGAACACTGGCTTTCTGAACATCGTCTGATCCTAAATCCCAAAAAAACTAAAATGCTGTTATTTTCACCAACACGTAGGTCTACCGCTTTCACCTTTACCATAAAATCAAATGATGGCACAATAATCTCCCCTGACCCATCTACAAAACTATTAGGTGTTATCATAGACAATAATCTAAAATTTGACCTACATGTTAACCAAACTATCAAAACCATCAATAAAGAAACTAGGGGAACTTTACAGAATAAAAGCCTTCCTAACCCCACCAGCTAAAATTGCCATAGCTCGCTCTCACCTTCTTTCAACCCGTCTGTATGCATCCCCTCTACTCTTGAATTTAAACAAGACTGTCCTTAACAAACTCTCAATTTGCTACAACCACATTGCCAGGTTTGCCACTGGGCTGCCTTTTAGGACACATCATTGCATTAATCTAAATCAGCTTGGGTGGCTTGAACTACCCAGCATAATCCAGTATAACCAACTGATTATAGCCTATAAAATCCTCTATAATCCAGACAATACTCCTGCACTTAAAAATATTATCACCCCCTATAACAATCCTAGAACGCTTCGATCCTCTAACAAACTACTAATTCAGACTAGCAAAATTAATAACACAACTGGTGATTCTCTCTTTGCAAACTCTATAAGTAGAACCTGGAACTTTCTTCCAGCTGATATTACCTTACTTTCCACCTTAGCTCAATTTAAAACTAGACTCAAACAACATTTGTCACTTAACTGGCTATGTCAATGTATCAAGCCTGACTAACTCTCTCTAGAATGTGTAAAAATTTGTTAACCAGTTTAC
Source organism: Protopterus annectens (assembly GCF_019279795.1). Lineage (NCBI taxonomy): Eukaryota > Metazoa > Chordata > Ceratodontiformes > Protopteridae > Protopterus > Protopterus annectens. Next base: position 1,677,349,379 of record NC_056739.1, read on the forward strand.
TGTGTAATTTAATTTATTCCTGACTTGTGCTCAGGATTAACTGTAACCTGTGGAACTTGTTTAACTTGCTTACTTATGTAATCTCTGTAAATAGTCTGATTGTAATATGTAATGCTGGTATTATGTAATGCTGTATCTGCTTACCCTTGGAGCTTTTCTCCCCAGGCCTCCACTGAAAATGGACATGCATCCAGTCGGACTATCCCGGTCAACAAATGTAAAATAAAATAAAATAAATAAATAGTGTCTTTTTTAGGCAATATCACCAAAACAAAATTCCTGATGTAAAAATATCCTCAAAAAACAGTCTTAGCTAAACGCTAAGGAGTCTAAATCCAAAACTGCAGTCACTGGTAGCACTCTTCACCTTGGAAGATGTGGACATCTGTGCAGTCACAGAGACCTAGTTCAAGGCTATGGAGAGCACCCTAGCCATACTGGGATATAATGCCTTCCACACATTCAGACTACAAAATGAACACGTGAAAACTAAAGGAGGAGGAGTATTGATATTCATCAAAGATAAATACACCTTCAAATTGGTGAAACAGAATGGTACCTTAGAGATACTCCATCTGCAAATAACTATAGGAAAGACCCCTCTCCAAGTTATCACCAGCTACAGATTGCCCTGCATGAACCATGATGTCCACACTACCTACTTGTATCTACTTGCATCACTCAAAATACAACCAAACACCCTGGTTATGGGTGACTTTAACTACCTGTACATAGACTGAGTAAATTATACATGTACACACACACTCACCCAAAGGTTCTTGCACTTTGTTAACTCAAATGCCTTGGAGCAGATAGTTGGTACCCCCAAAAGCGGCCAAAACATTCTAGATTTGGTACTCATCAACATGGTGAAATGGTGCACCACTACATGTGTGTGGTCCTTCCTGGAGAAGTCTGATCATAAACCAGTGTCGTTCACGGTAATATTAACAGCAAATACCCCTTCACGAGAAATTAGGCTAAAAAACCTCTCCAAAGCCAACTACAGCTCCTTATGAGAAGGCATTAATAGCTTCAAAGCTCCTGTCCCCATTGACAGCAAGGACACCTATGCTGGGATATGCACCAATGCGTTGTATAAACAGCAATAAAATTGTATTGCCTCAGCCATGTTTGACAGGACCAAAGCAAGATCCTCAAGAAAAAAACAAGCCTGGCTGGAGGACATCTACTATAAACAGGTTATATAATAAGAGAAGGAAATTATGTCTAAGAGCAAGAAGGAATGATCTCAGAATTGGAAGTGCACCCTTTTCAGCTTAAACAAGCAAATAAGACATCTTGTAAATTCCTCTAAAGCTAGCTGTGAATCTTGATTATCATCCCTAGTTAAAGATAACCATAAGGTATTCTTTAGCTACATTCAAAACTTTAAAGTAAAAGCCCAGATTTGTGCTGAACTGGTAGTGAATGGTACCACATAGACTGAACCAGAGGAAATAGCCAACTTGCTAGTAGATAGGTTCAAGTGAACCCAACACCCCCCCCCGTCCCCATCACATATAGCCTAAAAACTACCTACCATCTATTCTCCACCTGGTATCTTTAAAGAGCAGGTCTTAACTGCTCTCTAGAAGGCCAAAACACACCCTCTATGGGACCTGGTAACATCCCAGGCTGGGTTCTCAATGATGTAAAACAGGAATTAGCAACACCATTGGGTACTCTTTTCAACCACAACCTAAGCACTGGTTTTGTCCCTGCTGAATGAAAACAGCTACCATTATCCTCTTGCAGAAGGGGGTGCACTTTCAGAAGTATATACCCATTAGCCTAACCAGTCTTATCTGCAAGACCATGGAGAGAATCATCATGGACCTTATCACCAAGGATATAGGAGACCTTCAAACACTTAACCTAACTCAGTTTGGTTTTGTTAAAGGGAGATCCTGCCTGTTGAACTTGGTGGACTTCTTTAAGACTGCCACTAAGGCCCTGGATGAAGGCAAATCTTTGCATACATCCTACCTAGACTTGGCTAAAGCCTTTGACATAATCCCTCACTCAGGCATCCCAGCTGGCTGTCAACACATACACTGTTAGGTGGGTTGCAAGCTGGCACATGGACAAAACACATCCAGTCAAAATAGGGGACTCCACCAGCAGTCCCTTTACCAGTGTTGTTCCACAGGGATTGGTGCTGGGGGCCCTACTGTTTGGAATCTACTTCTCAGAAGTACAGTCAAAAACAAAAAGTCTGTGGCTGACAAAGTTTGCTGATGACTGCAAATTGGGAGCAGTCATTGAGTCCCAAAATGATGTGAACATTCTACAAGAAGGACTTACCCAAACCGATGATTGGTGCCAAAGTCATGGTCTTAAGCTCAATGCAAAATACTGCATTATCTTCCCCTTTGGCAAATGTGATGCCTCTGCAGAATACCATATTAATAACAACATCCTAAGCTTTAAATCACTGGTAAGAGATTTGGGCACACAGGTTGACAGCAACTTTACTTTTGATCACCGTGTCTCCACTGTGATAAGGACGGCCTTCTATGTTGCTCACCTCATAAGCAAGGGCATAGCTTCCAGAACAAAAGATGTTATAATCCCCCCTGTACTCTTCCCTTATCAGGCCAATAATAGAGTATAATGCTCCCTTTGGTATGTACCTAAACAGGCACCTGCAGCAACTGGACAGATCACAAAGGTTCCTCACAAAGAAAATTCAGGGTCTTCAGCACATGTCTTACATGGACAAACTGAAATCACTGTCACTATACACTGTATCATACAGAATACTCAGTGGCAACCTGTGCCTTGTATACAGAGTAACCTCTGACCCTGCCATAATGGAAATGATGCACATTCTTAAGTCAAGTGGTACACGATTCACTCGCTCTAAGGACCTTAACCTAGCATGTGACATCAACAGGACTTGCTGGACAGACAGATACATCTCCCAAAGGTTGCCTATCCTTTGGAATAAACTTCCAATACAGGTTAAACAGAGCCCCTCATTAAACCTTTTTAAGCTTAACTTGGGAGATTGGATGGGAAACCGTAAATTCACCTCAGGGGTTTCGCCTGTGTCCCTCTTGGATAGGTGCGGTTGGTGCTGATTTAGATCTGCATGCAATACAGACCATATCTGTAGACCCTTAAGGAAACAAGGGTTAAACTTGGCTAGGCTTGTAAGGGCCCTAGGGTCATTAGCCTAGTAACCATCTTTGAACCTATGGACCTATAAAGCTACTACTTATGCAAAACTATGTCTTGCATAATCATGCATCTGTTTTTTCAGTTTTCCTTTGACATGAACACATTATAAACATTTTTGACTCATTTGTGAAGAAACTACAAGTTAATATGCATTTTGTGAAGAATAAATATGAGACATAATAAGTTTCCATAACAGTCCTCTCCCTGACACTATGTGTCACCCACAATTATATTTTATTTCTTCTTAATTTGATAAAATATGATTTTGCATCATAATATTTATCATCTACAGTGATATGTTCATTATTAGATACTTTTATAAGTGGGAATGTGCATGCAAATGAGATTAAGCATTTTGTAATAACAACCTTTAGAATAGAAAATATTAAAACAACTAAAAGAATAATACCAGTTACTGTACTGATACCTTATTTATAGGTTCATAGGTGTTTACTAGGAAAGTGACCACAATGGCCTTTTTAAGCTTAGCCATGCACCTCAAATCACTGACAAGTTCTGATACCCTTGATAAGTGTAAGCAGGGGCCTGGAATATGAAACATTTACAAGCAGGACCTGGGAGATGAACCATTTACAGCTTACCTGTGTCCATTAGAGACTTAGGTGCCAAACCAGAGATGAATTTCCTGTTCCCCATCCAATTGTCCAAGTTCCACTTGAATTGAGTTAGGGAGCAACTCTGATTTCATGGATGGGAACCCTGTTCCAGAGATGGAGTAGTCTGTAAGATAAATACCTGTCTCTTCAGCAGGTCCTATTTATAGCACAGGCAAGGTTTAAGTCTTTAGAATGGGTAATTGTGGTGCAGTTTGTTTTATGGATATGCAAGAGGTCCATCAGAGTGGGATCTGACAATGCCCAGTATACCAGAAATAGATCTCCCCTCAAAAGTCTGTAGGAGACCGAATACAGGGATATAGCCTTGAGGTAATCTACATAGGACGTTTACTTATGTACTGTATTCTTTTAGTGAAGAACCTCTGTGGATGATCCAGTTCTTGGATATGCCTGGTCAGGTACATACCAAAGGGGGCATCATACTCAATGACAGGTCTAATGAATGTTGAATACAGAGGAACAATGACTTCCTTGTACTTAGATGCCACACCTTTGTATATAAGTTGTGAAACATAGAGTGATTTCCTCACTACTGTAGACAAATGATGGTCAAAGGCTGGATTACTGTCTATGTGTGTGCCTAAGTTCTTGACTACTTGGGTCAACTCTAAGGGGTGTGTTGTCAGTATGATAGTTACCAGGGGTGGATGACTTCTAGAAGAATACTATTATGCATTTCTTGGCATTTAGTTTTGCTCCATGACTTTCACACTAGTTGTCTGCCTGTGTCAGCCCATCCTGGAGAACATTTGTGTCAGTGGGGTATTCAATGACAGCTACTAATTTGCAGTCATCTGCATATTTAGTCAGCCACAAACCATTGACATTGGCCTTGATTTCACAGAAGCAAATACCAAAAAGGAGCGGTCCAAGGACCAATCCCTGAGGGATTCCACTTTGACTGGCCTCTGTAGAGTTAGACTTTCTAATTCTAAATTCCTAGGTCCTGTTTGTGAGCCATTGGCTATCCACCAGGTGTCATACAGGTTTGTACATAACCTCTTGAGTTTGTCAACAATGCCTGAGTGGAGTATTGTGTCAAATGCCTTGGACAATTCAAGATAGACAGTGGGAACCATTTTGCCCTCATCCATTGTTTTGTTGACTTTCTCAATGAAGTCCACCAGTTTGAGTAGGCATGACCTGCCCTTAATGAAACCAAACTAGGATGGGTCCAGGATTTGGAGGTTTACTATATCACTATTGATCATTTCTATGGTAATTCTTTCCATGGCTTTACATATAAGACTGGTTCAGTAGTTTTCAGGGTCTGTAGATGACCCACCTTTGTACAGAGGGATGACAGTTGCTGTTCTCATTCATGAGGCGCAAAGCCTGTTTGGGGACTACAGTTAAATAGCAATTCCAGATGGCCTGATAGATCATGTTTCATGCTATTTAGAAGGCATCCTGGGATATTATCGGGACCCTTTCCTGCAGTATTCTTGGCCTTAGAGAGATCATTAAGGACCTGTTCCCTAGTGATAGCAAGGGGGTTGTACTTGTTGGTATTTCCTGAGGGAAGGTTAAGAGGGAGAGAGGGGTAAAGTTAGAGCTGAATTTTTCAGCTAGTAGGTCTGCTATATCTTCTGGCTCAGTATAGGTGACTCCATTTACGAATGAGCTCTGCACACAATTGTGTATTGACTTTGAAGTTGCCGACATAGCTAAAGAATGCCTTATCATTGTCCTTGGCCCAGGAGGTCAAATTTACCTCAAATTTAGCTTTGGTGGACTTTATTTGTCTTCTGATCTGTTTGTTTAGCTTGATGAGAGTACTTTTACCCTGTTGGGTGCTACACTTCTTAATTTTTGCCATAACTTTCTTCCTCCTGTTATACCACCTATTGATTTTGTGATTCCATCAGGGTGGCTTGTTTTTTTAGTTAGTTCTGTACTTCTTCCTGGTGGGTACAGCTGCCTCTATGCAGATAATAACATGCTTGTACAGGGTTTCTGTGAACAGTTCTGCATAGGCAGCAGTGTCCTCAGGGTTTATATGGGCTTGAACATTTGCCAGGTTATCACTTAATAGCAGAAGGTTAGCCTTAGAGTACTTCCTGAATATTCTAGGTTTAGCTGGGGGTCCAGGTTTTATTTTTACTTCAAGGGAGACCATTTTCTGGTCTGATCATACCATGGAAGACATTACAGTAGGTGATGCACAGAAGTCTCCCATATTAGTGAGGATCTGATCCAGTACAGTTGCACCCCTGGTTGGTGTATTAATTATCTAGTCCAAAGAGTTTGTGTTTACAAAATTCAGGAATCTTTGTGCTTGTACGTTTGGTGTCATATAGTATTCTCAGTTAATAGTGGGGTAATTGAAGTTGCCCATGACTATGGTATTGAGTTGGATGGTGAGTGTTTCCAATAAATTTAAATACATGGTATGGAGTTTCTGGGTCATAGAGGAGGACCTATTGCTTGCAAGAAAATGGTATTAGATTTTGCCTATTGTGATCTGAACATAGAACAGCTCAAGTGCATTGTCCTGTTTTTACTAGTCCAGTCTTGATGTATATTTATTTTTGAAATAAATAGAGACACCTCCACCTTTAGTCCCTGTCTGTGTAGTAGTTGGTTTAAATGTGTGGAAGGCATTATAACCTTCCATGGTCGGTGTGCTCTCCACGGTGTAAACCATGTCTCACTGACCACACAGATGTCAGCATTCTCTAGGGTGAAGAGAGCTTCTAGGGAGTGGAGTTTTTGTAATATATTAGTTCTCAGGTTACCAAATGCACTGCTCAACCATCCAAAAAGTGTCCACTGTTTAGCTGTTTTTTTTCCAGATTCTTGGCTCTTTGCTCCATGAAATTAGCTAACCTTTCTTGTTTGTCATGAAAATCACTAATACAGGAACAACAATGACTTCCTATGAAGGCACATGCCCCCCCCCCTGGCAGCTAGCATTATGTTGAGTGCCGGCCGATTCTGTAATACCATAGTTCAATCTTTCAAAAATATTGGAATTCAGTGTCCAGAGAGCAAAGCTCCAACCAAATACAAAAAGATAGAAATCTGTTTGGTGCTGCTGTTTTATGAAGATAATAAATTCAGTGTAGGTTACTCGCTAGTGTGGTTCCTAGTGCCCGACTATCTTTTGGTATTCACAGTTCAAATTTTAGTCATTTCTCAATTTGCCATCCTGATGTGATGTGAAGTGTGGCTTGTTACCTCCTGAAGAATTTAACCAAGCATGGTGATTTTGAGCATTGTTCTTTACACTTCATACCCAGGAGTAAAGACTGAAAATACTTCCTCTGCCCAGTGAGTTGGCCATTTATTTCTCAATCTGGCTGCTGGAAGGTTTTTGAAATGTTGAATAGCAGGAGTGATATATCCCATAAAACACCATCCAGGCCAGTTTGTGGCCAACCACAAATGTAGTAACGATCCTCTATCATGCCCATGCCATGCACCCAATCACAGCTTTACAAGTGTAAAGTGTTCAACACATTTTTATATCTAGTGTTCACTGTATTTGCTGGTTCCACTATCACATTCCCATTTCTGGCATAACATGTGTCACCACAATTTGTTGTTGCAAGCTGAAGAGACACAACCTCTAAAAAGTCATTCACATTACGCTAAGTTAGATTAGTGTCACTAAGTTCCTTTTCAAATGTCACTCGAGATGCAGGAATTGGAATCATAGGAATTCCTGCCTTAGAATGATGAGGTATTTGTGAAGCACACAACAGTTTGTCACATTTAAGTCCATAGCATACTGTCGAAGAATGAATAGGAAAATATTTTTCTTGACCAGTTTATAAAAGGAAACAGCAACAAAAAACAAGTAAAAGTACCTGTTGTCACTGGATTCATCATGGACTGCTGTCTGGATTATTTTCTCCTTTAATCCTTCACTGGGGAAGATAGATTATCTTGTGTCTTTTGATCTTCCTTCCCTGATAAAGATGATTCATCTGGGGATTCCACACGATAAGTCTTTTTACATTGCAATTAATGAATCCAAGTTGGTATTCCTGCACAGCAAACTGCAGTATAAGTGGTGAGCAGGACCTGGAAAGGGCCTTTCCACTTTTGACTCAAACAGTTCTTTTCTGTAAAGTTTTAACTTAAACCCAGTCATCAGGTCGCAGTTAGTGACAGAGTTGGTCGGAAGTTTGAGGAAGAGCTTCCCGTACATTTCTGTGGTACTGCTGCAAGAAATAAATACATTTTCTGCAGTAACACAACATAACATCATCCGTTAGAGTTAATTCATCATTTGACATGGGGGGAGTAGCTGGAAGGGCCATGGGTCTCCCCGTTAATATCTCATAGGGATTCAATCTCCTTGTAATATTTAATGTAGTCCTCATACTCATTAATGTTAAGGGAAGTGCCTCTGGCTATTTAAAGATTTGTCTTAGCACAAATCCTCAAAATCTTATTTTTAAGGGTCCTATTGGCCCTTTCTACTAATCCAGATGAGTGCAAATGGATGGGGCAGTGAAGACATAACCTAGTGCTAAAAATGTTGCATAGATCTCTGGTCAGGGAGTTACTAAAATATGTTCACTAATCACTATTGATAGTTCAAGATACCCCAAATCTATGTATTAGTTCAAAGATAAGTTTCTTAACAACTGTTACAGAATCTGCTTTGTGGCATGGATAAGCTTCTACTCATGCAGAAAACATGCATACCACCACCAATATATATTGTAAATTATGGACCTTCGGCATCTGGACAAAGTCCAGCTGCACATTAGCAAAAGGTCTCCAAGGTAGTGGTCAGCTTGCAGCCCTAATGTTTTTCTTTTTGCTAACATTGTGTTCTAAACATACTGTACAAGTATTAACATACTGAAGTATCAAATAAGAGACATGATGGGGATAACAACTGTGGGTAATTTGATTAAATAATGCTGTCTTACCTGCATGGGCTGGTAAATGATATGCCATTACCAGGTAAGGTAGCAAGGAGACAGATGCCACCAGATGATAAGCCGGATGTCGCCATAACCCATCTTTGGATTTAATGCATCCATCTTTAAGGCACCTTTGGACTTTTCCCTGTGATGCTTCAGCTTTGAAAGCTGATACTCTCTTAAAATCAAACAAATCCTTACTGTTAGATTCTTCCAAAAATGTCACATGTAATTTTACACAAAGTAATACTTGCTTCACAGCCTGATTTGAGAAACTATTTCCCTTTGAAACAATATCTATACCCTTCTGATGGGCACCACATATAATTCCTGCTAATTCTTTAGGTAACAAAAGAGCATCTAAAAGATAAAACATAAAAAAAAATGTAATCTGAGTTCCTGCTGAAGTTAAAAATCCCCTCTGTTTCCAAAAGTTGCCCAAAACCAGGTACTACACCAAAAGCATAGCAACTGTCAGTGTAGACATTGGCAACTTTGTCTTTTGCTAATTCACAAGCTCTTTGTAGAGCCACTAATTTAGTTACCTGGGCAGAAAATGCTTTTTCTAGTCTTTGTTGAAACAAAACATCATTAATGATAAAAATAGATACCCCTGCCACCAAATTTACATTTCCATTTCGATCTCTTCCACAGGAACCATCCAGAAATAGGTCCAGTTCAGCATTGGGTATAGGTGTGTCCTTTAAGTCATTTCTAGGAGAAAGATGATAATTAGTCACACACACACACACACACACACACACACACACACACACACACACACACACACACACACACACACACACACACACACACACACACACACACACACACACACACACACACACACGCACTCACAATTATGCTCTTCACCATCCACAGCAGTAGGTAACAAAGATGCAGGATTTAGAACAGGACAGAGTATGAGAAATAGATGGCGCAGAAAGAAGTGTAAGTTCATATTTAGTTAAATATGCAGTCAAGAGGGGATGAGTTTTCATTTTTACTTATACAGTTGATACAGAATGAGGGATGGCTACTGTAAGATCATGTCCGAGCAACAGCAACTGCTCAAGATCAACTAGAATGGTGGCAGCGGCCACTACCCTTAAACATGGTGGAAATCCCTTTTCAACAGAATGAAGTGCTGTGCTATAATAAGCTAATGGATGATGTGTCCCCATGTTTCTGTGCAAGCACTCCCTGAGCAAATTCATTTTTTTCATGAGAAAATAAAATGAAAGTCTTTCCATGATCTGGTAACCCTAAAGATGGAGCAGTAGCTAAAGCTTGCTTTAAATTCTGAAATGAATTTTCCTCTTCAATATCCCAAGGGAGGAGCTCTGGTGTATCCTGTTTTAAATGATTTATCAAACGTTTAACAATTTCAGAATAGTTAGAAATATCCTGCATACATAAGAAAGATCTAAGCTGATGCCAAGTAGTTGGTCGTGAGGTTTTAGCTATTGCATCAATATGAGATGGCAACATCTACCTGCTATCAAGAGATATCAGATGACCTAGATAACATACTTGAGATGACTATAGCTATTAGTTTTCTATCAACATCTTATGTCCTTTTTCTGCAGGAACTTTTAAAAGATTTATTGTATCCTGCTGACACTGCTGAAAAGAATCAGCTGCTATTGGTAAATCATCCACATATTGCACTAATAGAGACCTAGCTGGAAATGCCACATCTTCCAAATCTTTTTTTTTTTGGAATTTGAGAAAATAATGAAGGAGATTCAGTGCATCTGTGTGGTAACCATGACCATGTATATTGCTGTCCCTTAGAAGTAAAGGCAAATAGAATTAACTTTCATGGTGGACAGGTATAAGAAATTGTTGAATTCAGATCTATCACAGAAAAAAATATTTTGCTGTGAGTGGTATGCAATTCAATACTGATGCTAGATTTGGAACCACAGGAAATGCTGGTAATGCTGCATTGTTTACAGCCCTCAGATCTTGCACAAACCTATAAGCATCCTTTCCTGGCTTCTTTAGAGGGAGAATAGGAGTATTACAAGGGCTTTTAGCTGGCACTATTATTCCTTCTTGTATTAAGGACTAAATTACAGGTTTGATTCCCTGCTCTGCTTCTGGTTTCAGTGGATACTGCAAACTCTAGGGAAATTTAGATGGATTCAGTTTTATTTTTACTGGTTCTGCAGATTTTAATACACCTACTTCACTGGCATGTTAGCCCATAAGATAGCAGTTGCCTGCTGCAACAGTTATTCAGCTGCCTGTCTGTATGCCTTCAACAGGCTGTTCCTCAGCTTCTCATAAGACTGCTAATACTTCCCCCTCTGATTCTGTTGGAACATCAAAATACACCCCTTCTGGTGTACAGTAAATAGTACAACACAGTTTGCATAGCAGATTTCATCCAAGCAAATTCACTAGTGCAGTGGTACTCAAAAGGAAAGAATGCCTTTCTTCAATCAGTCCTAAAGAAATGGATATAGGTTCTGATACAAGATACATAACAGTAGCATTTGTTACTCCAACTGCCTTTACTTTATTTTTTGATACTGGTATCTGACTATTTGATGTAAATTTTAATACAGACCTAGTGGCTCCAGTGTTCACAAGGAATTTCCTTTGACATTAACATAGGGCTCCTTTTGATCTATCGGCAGCAGAGGAATAAGATTTATTTCTGTTTTATTATTTTGACAGTCAGTAAAATGATTCCTAAATCCTTTCAGTTTGAGGAGGTGGTGGAGGAAATGCAGCATTGTTATAATTCAGCTGCCATTCAGTCCAGGTATCCTGGAATCTCTGCATTCGCTTGTGTGGGCATTCTTCTCTCCAGTGTCCTGCTTCACTACAGTTGAAGCAAGATCCATCAGATAAGGCAAGAGGGGCACTGCCAGCTCATTAATTCCAACCAGCTGTGCTCTGTTCCCCTCAACCAGTGGTCTTACTAAAAGTCCTAGCAATTCCTCCCCCTCTTCCTCTGCTCCATCTCATTGGAGCTTCTAGCTGCCTTCTTTGCAAAGTTAACAGCTTATCCTCAATATCTTTTCCTCATGTTTCCTGATACTCAGTACAGTGATTTGCAGCATTTAATAAGGACTCCAAGTCAATTCCCTGCCAGTCTATTAGCACTTGTTTTATTTAATTTCTACTGGGGCTTGCAGACCCTGCAAAAAAAAACAGCTGCAATATCTGGCTTAGCTTGTTCTTCTGGATCTGGTATTCCTGAATGTTTAGCAAACGCTGCTTTCAGATCACTCACATAATCTGCAGGCACTTCCCATTTATTTTGCTTACATGCCTGTATCTTAGGTCAATCTGTTCTAACTTGACATATTTCTGTAATTTCATTTAACAATCCTGTCCTTTTGTCTATAGTGCATTCCCTGTGAGAATAAACTCAGTTCTTTCAGCCTTTTCAAGGTTTCTTATTTCATAAGAAGTGACTACTCAAAGCAGCTAGCTTTAATCTGTCAAAGTGGGGTTATAACATTC
>NC_056739.1:1677364068-1677366568 GCF_019279795.1 Protopterus annectens
AATCTCCTTAATGTTGATTACTTTTCCCTTTTAAGAGATTTAATATACCAAAAATAAAATGCTGCCCATTGTTCCCCACTTACCTTGTTTTTCTTTTCTTCCAAAATACACTTCAAATTCCCTAATGTATCTTTATCATAAGTTCTGTTTAATGGAAATAATTGACCAGGGCAATTTTTAGTAAACTGAAACCACTCATCCAAGTACTTACAACTTTTCTTCCCATAAGTATGAAATATGTAGATGTTCCCTTTATATGGATTTGATGCTGCCTGCTTAACTGTGTTCCCATTTTCCATATTAAGACTTACCTTGTAGATCCTAGTAATTCAGAAAAGAAAAATGATTTCATCAATTCACAAATGATTCAGAGAGGAAAGGGTAGGGATTATGTCATTGTGCAAGGATAGAGGAAAGGTTTTGATCAGTCTTTTCCCACAGCAAAACATCGCTCATGCCTCTTAACTTTAGTCTTGAAGGCACTGCCCTCAACGCAAGGTGCCTCCTTGTGTTCATTTTCTCTTTTTGTATTATGTACATAAACTTTTCCTTATTTCCTTTGGGGTCCTCCCAGTATTATTTTACATATACCTAACAAGCAAACTCAGTCATTTAACAAAACAGTTATTCACTCATTCTAGTCTTTAACCTACAGTTATCTAACAGAGATGAACCCCCCCCCCCCACAATCCATTTTCCCCACCTGGTCTAGTATGCTTGGTATTTTAGGTTTGGTCGTTAGGTATCTGAATCTCTGACTTTTCCATACAAAGCAGTATAGATTCAAAAAACAACTTTTTGCACTGAGCCCTTGTAATTTATTCCACACTGCCCTGCAGCAATACCAAACTTCAGGATCTGAGTCACAGTACAAATGTTAAAGTACACAAATAAATAACAAAGAGTTTTACCTTTTAGTCTCAGTCAAAAATAATGCTTCATAAACAGTGCTGGGAGACTGTCTACTAAAGTTTTCAGATTCGTCACAAAGAATAAAGGAATAACTTCATTTATATACTTTTTCTTATCAATTTCATGCATACATAACTTTAACATAACATTTCTTTAAACAAGTCATTTAATTTTTAATTATTTTATGTCTCCATGATACTTGCTTAGAGCTTCATATGAACACTTAAAGTATGTAAAAGTGGTGCAGGATATGTATAAGGGTAGTGTGACAGTAGTGAGGTCTGCTGTGGGAGTGACAGATGTGTTTAAGGTGGAGGTGAGATTACATCAAGGATCAGCTTTGAGCCCTTTCTTATTTGCAATGGTGATGGGCAGGTTGACAGACGAAATCAGACAGGAGTCGCCGTGGACTATGATGTTTGCAGATGACATTGTGATCTGTAGTGAGAGGTTGAGGAGACCCTGGAGAGGTGGAGATATGCTCTGGACAGGAGAGGAAGGAAGGTCAGCAGGACTAAGACAGAATATATGTGTGTGAATGAGAGGGAGGATAGAGGAATGGTGAGGATGCAGGGAGTTGAGTTGGCGAAGGTGGATGAGTTTAAATACTTGCGATCAGTAGTTCAGAGTAATGGTGAGTGTAGAAGAGAGGTGAAGAAGAGAGTACAGGCAGGATGGAGTGGATGGAGAAGAGTGTCAGAAGTGATTTGTGACATACAAGTACCAGTAAGAATGAAAAGGAAGGTCTACAAGAGGGTAGTGAGACCAGATTTGTTATATGGGTTGGAGAAAGCAGCACTTGACAAAAAGGCAGGAGTCAGAGCTGGAGTTAAAGGTGTTAAGATTTGCACTGGGTGTGATGAGGGTAGACAGGATTAGGAATAAGTATATTAGAGGGTCATCCCAGGTTGGAAGGTTTGGAGACAAAGCCAGAGAGGCAAGATTATGTTGGTTTGGACATGTTCTGAAGAGGGATGCTGAGTATATTGTGAAAAAGATGCTAAGGATGAAGCTAACATGTAACAGGAAAAGTAGAAGGCCTAAGATAAGGTTTATGGATGTGGTGAGAAAGGACATGCAGGTGGTTGGTGTGACAGAGCAAGATGCAGTGGACAGCAAGAAATGGAAACAGATGATCCACTGTGGCGACCCCTAATGGGAACAGCCAAAAGAAGATGATGATGATGATGAATGCTTCACAAATCTGGCTTTTAAAACATAGATCACCTGTGCTTAGATTTATTGGCCTTCAACTTTATAAAATTCAGTACCAGTGCATACTGTCTCACAGACATCCTTGCAAAGACCCATCTCCAAGCCTGAGTAGGCTACACTTTACTGTTGATTAATCTGGTGGCCAGAGCATACTGTTGATTAATCTGGTTTCCATGAGTACCTGACACAATTCACTAACTTCCAAACATATAACATAACATTCATATACTTCTTCAGCGCTTGCTTTGCCATCAGTTATATGTCAGTATACTGCAATTTGTGGCTAGAGAGAATGCAATTGTAAGACACTTAAAATATAAAGCTATTACTTATGTGAAACCATGTCTTACATAATCATGCATCTGTTTTTCAG